>NW_021853164.1:8203-8531 GCF_003651465.1 Formica exsecta | reverse complement strand
TCTCCTTCGTATGATATATTCATAAGAGCCTTTATTAGTTAATTTTTCTTTCAATAAAATAACATATTAATAAAATCAAATATCATTAAAGATATTAACAATATTTAATAATATTTACTGATAATATTTAACAATATAATTAATAATTGAACAATATTATTATTTAATATTATATTCCTTCTTTTTTCCTTCTCTCTTTTTCTCTCCCTCTCTCTCTATTTCTCGCTTATTCTTCCTCTTCTTTAATTTTAAATAAAGCTTTTTTTTTTCCTTCTCTCTTTCTCTCCCTCACTCTCTTTTAAAATTAAATAACAAAAATAATATTAAT
>NW_021853164.1:0-415 GCF_003651465.1 Formica exsecta | reverse complement strand
CTTAATAAAGGAGTTATTATTGAGTAAAGTCTGCCAATCAGCGCCGACCTTTAGCCGCGCGCCTAGTGTGCGTGAACGCTCCGTCGCTACAGCGGCGCACACTACCAGGTGGGTGGGTCACCGACATGCGTCCGGCTAAAAGTCGGCGCTGATTGATCAGATTTTACTCAATAATAACTCCTTTATTAAGCGTTATATAAAAAAATGTTACAGGACTTTTCTGTTCAGTTTACTGTGCTCTACCCGCTCACGAGCGTTGGCACAATCTTTACCGGACACCCTGTATAATTCCATCTATCCGAAACACTGTCCATTGCCATTTCAATAGGTATATTTGTAAAAAGAGAAACGACGTTTAGCGAGACGTAAACAAAATATCAATGTAATTTGATTGTAATAAAACATATACGCACAA
>NW_021853163.1:108769-138787 GCF_003651465.1 Formica exsecta | reverse complement strand
AAAACAAATTTTGCCTTTTTCAACCAAATTTTTTTTTCAGTGTATAGTTATGTAAAAGAACTAATAAAATAAAACCATTTTATAGGATAAAGCACACAAAACATTTCATGCATATAATATTTGTAACACTGTACCTTCTTTTTTAAATTTGTTAAAAGCTGTTGCAGAGAGATATATTATTTTAGTATTTCTCCTATGGATTTTCTGTAGTAATATGCGATTTTTACGGCGTGAATTTATTTCGATAGATTGGTATTTCGGTTGGTGAATTCTTTATACATCGTAACTTTGAACAGTTTAAACTATCACAGTCATTTACTTCGTTTTTTCAATTTGGATTAGTTCATGTATTGATGAAGATGTTATGCATGGTCTCTTGTTACAGCCTTTTCTAGATCACATATTTCCAGATTGATGTTACTATTTAGATTATATATATTTGGCTTCTCTATTACATATTTATTATCGTATGCACATTTTCGACATTTTCATCATCTTCTGATTTGATATTAATATGTAAACCATCTATATCTTGATCTATCTATCTCTCTATCTTAATGTGAATATTTGTAAAATTTTCTTTGTGAGAATATTTATTTTTTTCTATAGTATTTATTTCATTTTCCTTATTTTTATTATCTATTTTTCTGATTTTGTATTCATTTCTTTTGAATATTTGATGAAGGAAATATAGAAGATATTGCTGTTGATTTTAAATATGTCTTCTGAGTTCAGAGCCTCTGGACAATAAAAATGATCATTTGCAGTAAAATGTTCATTACAGATTGTATCATATTTACTGGGAGCTTAATTTTGTTTTAAGTTACATAATATGTAACTTATGTTATATTGTTTATTTCCATGTTATATTACTATGATAAACAATATTTACTAGCATAATAATAAAATCGTAATATCAATAAAACTGCAATTAATTAAGAATTATAATTAACTAAATTAATTAGAAACTAATTTAATTTTAATATATGTCAAACATTATAAATACACGATTATATTATATCAATGTAGAATGATGTACAACTGATTGTGGGATTTAAATATTACGTCATACTGACGTGGTATAATGACGTTAATATAATATTATTTAAAAGACTTTTATATACATATATATGACAGCAATTTTTTTAGTGGAACCTCGAAATAGTGTATCTCAAAATAGCGGACATCATTCCTCCCATACGTGCTAACGTAAGCTACTCCCGAGTAGCATGAGTAGGGATAACAATTTAAGAATGTTCTGGATAGTTTGTCAAAATGCTACGAAGTTGATGAAAATTTAATGTTTTGTATTCTCTTTCAAGGTTCGGGGCCAAATTTCAGATCGATTCACAATTTAGATAAAAAGTTACCAATTTTTGAATATCCGAGTTTTAACACGTAACCTTATTGCATTACAGAGAAAAGTATTTAAAAAATGCTACCAATATAATGATATTTTACGCACAAGTAGATTATCAACAAACAAAAACATGGCAACAAGATTTTAAACGATTTACAACATAGTTTTAAAGAAATTGCAAAAAATCAGTGAAATTATTGCTCGTAATTACTTCATTTTATAATTTTTCACAAATTTCACTTTGTTACGTTGAATTCAGGGCAAATCCACTCTTAAAACTTTTTTATTTTTTTTTATTTTTTTTTTGTTCTTTTTTATATTTTTCTACGTTTTTTACATTCTATTAGGCTTGCCGTAACTATTTATATACATTTTTTTTTCTTTGTATCTCTGGAGGATTAATATCGGTGTTTTTAATATTTCCATAACTTTTGACTGGACCGGTATCTCCAGAACATCCTTAACTGCGCAGTAACGCGTAGATCTGTGGGCGCGCCATATTCTCTTTTGACGGTATACTTAGACTGCATTCGGAAACATCATCCGTGTGCACACGAGCGTCGTTCTAGCTTTGTTATTTACTAAAAGTTGAACAAAGATAGAACGACATTCGTGTGCACACAGTGATGTTTCCGAATGCAGCTTTAAAAAGACGTGTTCGTGTAAGTCTCACGCCGCCACTACGGCCCTGAATTTGACGAGAGGGGGGTACCTCGTTATAGCGATCCAGGGCCCTGTACAGCACACTATTTCGAGGTTCCACTGTACTATCATAGATGATTGGATTGGTTTTGATCTCAACTATTACAATGGGATGATAAAAACATACAGGGTGTCCTAGACCACCCGTACACCCCTTTTCTTTCAAAAACTAAGCATTTTAGGGAAAAACGTTTTGAACAAAAATTGTATGGTTTTGAAGGGAACATAAAATGGTGTTATTGGTTTGACCTTGGATGGCATCGTTAAGGTCAAGTCAAGGACACCTTTAATTTCTTAAATGAAATCCCCTATTTTTCATTGCATATACTTATAGCTTATGTCGAGAGCTTTCCAAAACACTATAACAAAGTATTTTTTCATGAAAAGTACTTAATGAAAAAATACTTTGTTATAGTGTTTTAAAAAGCTCTCGAGATAAGCTACAAGAATATACAAAAAAAATCGGGGTTTCCATTTAAGAAAACATCGATCACATTGACTTGGCCTTGAAAAGATCATTCAAGGTCAAGTCCATATTTTCATTATATGTTCCCCTGTGAATCATACAACTTTTGTCTAAAACATTTTTGTCTTAAACTTATAGATTTTAAGATTTTTCAGTGGATACATTAAAATGGCCTACCCTGTATACATATATACATAATATTTTATATTATATTGCATTATATATAATGTACATTGTAAAATGCATGTATATGTATATTATATTATATACATATATAAAATAAATATATGTTACATTTTTATTATTACTGAAAAAAATGAAATGTAACACATTAATGGACATTAATGAATTGCTAATATAGATTTTTTCCTCCGGTTTATCCTTACATATATCATTTGCCAAATTAATTATAATTCACAATAATAGAATAAAAGTAATATACTATAGATTGCTAATGTAAATATGACAATAAGTTATTGTTAAAGTTATACGGGTTTTATTTTAATAATATTTAATGATTGTAATTTTGAAAAATTTTTTTATTGGCAACGAATTTTTACAATGTGTATTGTGTGTCACTTTTATTATTTTCTATTAATCGTCAATTTTACAATTTTTTTTAGTAATTATAATATCGTTATATTCTAGCTTTACAATAAAATGTTGAAAAGGGATATGTATTTTATATGTGATTTTTATTGTAAAATTTTCTCTACATATTCGCTACATATAACTCTCCCTCTCTCAAATATTCAGGGTGTCCGACAAGTAAGTGATCAAACGAAAGGTGGAGGTAGATTGGATCAAACTGAGTCGAAAAGTCCTGAACCATTTTTTTTATAACCTTTTTTTATAACCTGGTAGTATGCGGCGACGCACACGGCGCGCGGCTTACCGACATGCGCCCGGCTAAAGGTTGGCGCTGATTGGCCAGACCTTACTCAATAGTAAGTCCTTTATTAAGCGTTATAAAAAAAAATGGTTCAGGACTTTTCGACTCAGTTTGACCCAATCTACCTCCACTTTTCGTTTGATCACTTACTTGTCGGACACCCTGTATATGAAAAACTCTTAACTCAAGAGGTAAATGAAATATAAATAAACGAAGATTCTTTATTAAAATAAATTGATGATTGCTATAAAGATTGCTATAAGAAAAATCCAGTAATTTATTACATTTTTGGTATTAAGGATGCAGATATAGGTCCCTGATTGAAGCCGCCAATGCATTACTCATCTATTCGCGAACTACCGGCAAGATAATCAGAACCCGTGGGGGGGGGGGGGGGGGTGCCGTTGTCATACATACATTTGTTCGCCAAGCCAGAGACGCGAAAGATCACGTATGAGAATGTAGTATATACGCTTAAGAAGAAAAGTAGAACGTTAAATCAGTTAATCGGTTACGAGATCGAGAATAAACGCAATTTCGTATTTGTGAGTGCAAATTCAGAGCGTAAATTTGTTTCAAAATCATTTTGGGTTACAATGTGATAGAATAAATAGCAGACCGATATACGCAATGGGTGCGAAAGAGTAATTGATAATTGAATTCGAAATAATCATTTACGTCGTAGTCGCACAAGTGACATTGATCGTGAATCGAGAATTAGAATGAATTACTAGATTATTCGATACAAGAAAACCTAGGAATACTAATGTTATATATAGGGTGTCTCACAACTTTTATACAGTATTTTAATAGTGTATTCTAGAGGTAAAATAGAATAAAAAATTCTAATACAAAAATATCGAGACTGCAATAGTTTGTAGTATTTTTGAGTTATAAGCAATCAAAATTTGCTAATGATATCGTATAGAACTTATGCGTTCAGATCCATAACTATACTTACACGTGTACAGATTTATCATCTGTTATTGATTTTTACTGCACAGCTGATTTTATTATTTCTAAAGTGCGTGGATACTACGTATAGTGGTCAGCTAATATTAATGAGTTATAAATGTTATACGCAAAATATAATAGATTTTTTCTTAAATAACAATTTAAATAGTTGATTAGTTGTTACATTTAAAAAAAATTATAAACCTAATATTTTTACAGAGTTAAAAAACAAGGCTTATTTTTGTTTAATCACGGAGGAGTATTTATGGAAATCAATTTATTTATTACATGTCTTGTAAAAATCAATAATAGATGACAGATCGATACATGTGTAAATGAAGTTACGGGCCTAAACGCGCGAGTTTTATGCGTTGGAAAATTTAGATCAATTATAACTCAAAAACTATTATAAATCGATTTTTGTATTAGAATTTTATACTCCATTTTACCTCTAGAATAAGGTATTAAAATATTGTACCGAGGTTGTGAGACACCCTATGTATACATGCAAGGCCAACGATGCAATCCGCGACGAAAGATTCGTAAGATTTACTAAAAAGCGAATGTGATAAATCTCGCAAATCGCGTCGTTAAATATTTCAAATATGCCGACATGCCGATATTGCTCATCGAAATTATCAACCATGCATATATAATGTGAAAGAGACAGAACAGTGTGTGAACATTTATATTTATTTTATTAAGTATATTTTTCAACACAGTTAGTCTCGTAACTATAGATGTTATCGCTTTTAATCATCACATTGCGATTTTGTCTCTCCGTGTATAAAAATAACTTATTATTCCTCTATACATATTACCTTCATAATGGTGATCTACGCAGTAAGTCCGTGATGCTCAGCAATCTATGATAATGTAAAAAACTAACGTGTAATAATCACTTTTATATTTATAAACAAGCTTATTTTGTGTCACATAATATTTAGCGTTTAGACAAATTTTGATGCAAAAATTAATTATCAAGGAAATATAATGTATATCTTCTTTTTTCTCGGAAACAACTAAAAATATTTTCTTTTAATTAATGTGCCAAAATATGCTCTAATATTTTTAGATCGAAATTGTTCAACGGAAAAGAAAAACGGATAGCTATTCTAATACGTTTTGATGGTGCTCCCTTATCGTTGCGCGTTATCATTTGTTTTGCGCACTTTCCTTTGGACGTAACAACGAATTATTGGTGACACAAGTGTTTCTTCTCCGCCGATATATGTACGCTAATACGGTTTATTTTTCACGTTCTTATATCGGAAGAAACCACAATTGGCAGATGTGCACAAGGAACATATAAGACGTAGATCTTTGAATGTGAGTAACCGATGTTTTCATTATGAAACGGAGTCAAACGTTCCCGCTCTCTTATATAATATCAGCTAATACTTTTTCAAGATATCGAAGTAAAAAAAAATAATAATTACAAGTATATAACAAATATTACTTTATTATAAAATAATTAAAATAAATGCAAGAAATATATACATATTTCTATATTACGCGAGTTCTGCTCGCTCTTATTAATTGCCTTTATGTTTCGTCATATTGTTGTTATGTGTTTATACGCATGTGATACTATCGGTATAAATAATTTTAAATTCAAATTCCAGTGTATTCCAGAGAATGTTGTACGAAGATTTTTTTGGCCCGTGGGGCCTGCTAATTATAATCGTGATAGGAGTAGGAATCATCTTGATCGCACTGCTCCTATTCGCTTGTTTCCTCACGCCTGGTTGCATCGGTTATGAATGTTTCAAGAAACAAAGTAAGATCATCAACTTTTTTACTTTTCTTGCGTATTAAACATAATTAGTTATTTGAGAGCAACCAATTTCTGAGCTTAATAAGAGAATTGAGAATTAAAAATAAAAGCAAATTAATTTCGTTAATTTCCATGCTACTAAGCGTAGTCGTAATGTTATTTTTAGTAAAAAGTACTTGACATCGATTTCAGCTCAACGTATCGATTTCACATTCTGTTTTCCAGCCACGTATGCGAATGTTATGCTTCTTTATACAGGGTGTCCGGTAAAGATTGTGCCAACGATCGTGAGCGGTTAGAGCACAGTAAACTAAACAGAAAAGTCCTGTAACATTTTTTTATATAACGCTTAATAAAGGAGATATTATTAAGTAAAGTCTGGTCAATCAGCGCCGACTTTTAGCCGGACGCACGTCAGTGAGCCGCCCGTCTGTTAGTGTGCGTCGCCGTAGCGGCGGAGCGCTCACGCACACTACCAGACGCGCGGCTAAAGGTCGGAGCTGATTGGCAGACTTTATTCAATAATAACTTCTTTATTAAGCGTTATAGAAAAAAATGTTACAAGACTTTTCTGTTCAGTTTACTGTGCTCTTCCCGCTCACAAATATTGGCACAGTCTTTACCGGACACCCTGTATACATGCTTCATACATATGTAATATCGCAAAATGATTATATTTTTTAAATATCTCAGCAATAAATATTTTAAATCACAGCATCAATTATTACATTTATATATTTAAAAATAAATATTCATTATAATTTTTTATACAAATTGCTTGTTATAAATTTATATATAAGAACTCTACGAATACGCGCAAATTACGCCTTTGCATATCATCGTATAACATATACAAGGTGTCTGATAATAATCGCCCCACCTGAAATATGCAGGTAGAGCGAGTTAAACCAAGTAGAAAAGTCCTCTACCGTTTTGCGATTTTCATAATAATTAATGAGAAATTAAATAAAAAAGATCGGCCAATTCGCGCGAGTATTATCGCGCGGTGAGAAAGAAGGGCCTGATATAGGCGGCATTGATATGTGGTTGCTAGGACGCGACAATCCATCGTTATGTACTGCTTATATGTACGTAACTGTTGTCATTTGTAGAACGCTCCTCCCAAAACTTTGTCGCGGCCTTGTCTAGCGACAGCATACTTTTGGATTGTCTCTTCTCGCTGCGCGCTTATACTCGCGCGAATTGGTCGATCTTTCTTAATTAATTCCTCAGTAATTATTACGAAAATCGCAAAATGGTAAAGGACTTGCACGGTTTAACCTGCTCTACCTGCATATTACGGGTAGGGCAATTATTATCAGACACCCTATATACTTGAATAAATGACGTTTCATGAGTTTGCTTCTTCCGTAGCCTTATATAATACATCAACTGCACAACAAAATGCACAATAATCTTCCGATAATGTTGCGGGAAACGCCCGATTGATATTATATATCATTTCGAACTTTTATGAATATATCTTCTACATAAAAAAATGTTATACGTTAAATTTAGTATACGCCATGTTATGCAATTGTTGCTCAATAATTAGCGATCATATATATACAGGATGTCGCAAAAATATTCGGCCAAACGTTAATACTGTATTCTAGAGAAAATAAACTATTACTGCTAGAGATAGTCACTTTGAACAGTTTTTGCCACTTTATGTGTGAGTTATTTGATGGTAATTTATTTGCAATTATGTTGAGTTATATGTTCATAAGTTTAAATTAGTGTAACTCGTTAGTTTTCGGACTTATGTTTATTAAACTCTTTTTGTTTATTTTACTTTCTAAAATATAGCTTTAAGGTTTGGCCGAATGTTTTGGGGACATCCTGTATATAATATATAGCCTTTGTATCAAGACTTGTTGACAATTGCTTAATTAGTATTTACAGAAATAGTCCTACGTATATTACACATATAAACTGAAATAAACACAAGGTTTTACATATATAGGGTGTTCAAAAATAAAATGTAAATATACCGAAAAGGGGACTCAGCCCCAATGACCTTGACCTTGATATATGTTGTCAAGGACATAATTCTAAGTAACTTTACGATTAAATTAGAAGAAAAAGTTACTCAGAATTATGTCCTTGACAACATATGTCAAGGTCAAGGTCATTGGGGCTGGGTCCCCTATTCGCTATATTTACCAAGAAAACTTCAATCACATTGACCTCACCTTGAAAAGATCACTCAAGGTCAAGTCCATATTTTCATCATGTGGCCCCCTCGAAATCATGCAACTCTTGTCTGAAAGATCTTTGTCTATCGAGCTCAGTTTTCTAGATATTCGCGTGGATTGATTAAAATGGTCCACCTTGTATATGTATACAGGGTGTTTCAAAAATAGATGGCCAAACTTTAAGAGCATATTCTACTCACTACAAGGATAAAAAGAAGTCATATAAACATGGATCCAAAAACGCTTTTTTTCTAATTTATAAACATTTTTTATTTATAACAGACTTTAAGAACATTTGAAACTATAAGAACATTTTATTATAGAAATTGCTAGAAATGATTTTCTTCCGCATGCATGTCTCGCATTGACGTCGCATGAATTGTCGAACACGTTCAAAAATTCCCGGAGTATTTCGTATTTTATCACGCACGAAGCAATAATACGATTTCGGAGTATTTCCGCAGTAGCAACAGGAATATCATAAATGAGAGTCTTAAGATGTCCCCATAAATTAAACTTCTTGTTTACTTCTAATAGAAAGTGAATAGAAGGACAATTCATGAAACGTCGATGCGAGGTATGTTGTCCAATGTAAATAAAAAATGTTTATAACTTGGAAAGGAAGCGTTTCCGGACCCATGTTTACATAACTTCTGTTCATCCTTATACCGAGTAGAATATGCTCTTAAAGTTTGGCCATCTATTTCTGAAACATATTGTATATAATAAGAATATTCAGGTATCTAAATGTATGGTATATAAATGTCAAAATATACCATAATAGATCGCGTAATACATATATCAAAAAAGTAGAAATCTATACGCCTTGAGAGAAAACCGTGATAATGTTTCCTAAATTGTTGTGCAATCTAATAATAATAAAATTTAATAATAATAATCCAACATAAAAGGAGAGAAAAACAATATCCTTAAAGTGATTTTCTATAGGTAAAGAGGAGAAGAATGTTCATTTACGTGCAAACAATCAGGAGAAGAAAAATTTGAAGCTAAATGATATTAGCTACAGATCTTGGAGATTGGGTAGTTTGTACGAAAATGACAACGGTATGAAACTTTTATTGCGTTTAATTTAAACATTAGGAAGATTTCTCACATTGATTCCATGTTTTTCTAATTTACTTTTTTATTCTGCTTGTTTATTACTAACTATTTTGTCATTTTGTAAAAAATTATTATAATGGGTGCGTTCCGTTATGCACTGCGAGTACTGGCAGTTCTGCCAATTCCGGCGTTCCAATATAGACAGCAGTACACTGCAACAGTACTATTATAAATTTATGACGTCACTAATTTTGACGTTACTTTCTGTTGCGACTAGAGATCCTCTAATAAGAGTCCCGAAATAACGTCTTGTAAGTTAGGTCGATGACGCCATGTTTTGTCAAACACACGTTTCTGCTTACGTCCATGTTACAGACACTACCATAATGTCGTACACAATCATGTTATATCTATTATATGTATATCAGTTTGACAAAACATGGCGGCACCAATCAAAATCAGGGACGTTAGTTCGAGATTCTTACTAGAGGGTTTCTAGTTGCGACTACTCTGCAGTGGACAAGGTGAAATACTCACAGTAATCAAGATAGCCACCTCCAAAATTTGAAAACCTCCAAAATTTGTTACAAAAGTTAATTAAAAAATGATTTATTTTCTACTTTACTATTAGTTAATATTTTTTTATTTTTAAAATTTTTATATTTTGTTTTATTTATAGATTTTAGAGAAGTTTAAAAGACTGTTAAAAGAAAAAACTGATAATGCTATTACATATTATTTAATATGTATATACGTATATGTATGTATATACTTATATACAGGATGTCCCAAAGCACCTTAGACAATGTTTGCTGGTAGCAAACGTAAGCGGGTAGAGCACAGTAAACTCAACAGAAAAGTCCTTTATATCAGTTTGACAAAACATGGCGGCACCAATCAAAATCAGGGACGTTAGTTCGAGATTCTCACTAGAGGGTTTCTAGTTGCGACTACTCTGCAGTGGACAAGGTGAAATACTCACAGTAATCAAGATAGCCACCTCCAAAATTTGAAAACCTCCAAAATTTGTTACAAAAGTTAATTAAAAAATGATTTATGAATGAGCATGCGTTTCGCGCGGCTAGACTGTGGTACGCTCTAGGCCTGCCAGCGGCGGGCTTCGCAGTGTCGCACGGCAACGAAAAGTTTGGCCTCGCGCGTACCCTGACTTTCATCAGTATTCCTGTTGTACATAATATTTCTGTGTATAAAGTTGTTCTCATTTTTACGGAAGTGTCCTTTTATTGCGTGTGCGCGAGTGTGAGAAAGTGAGAGAGCGACGAACGCAACATTTTGGGGGCTCGTCCGGGATCGTCATCTCGATATCGGAATACGAATATGAGTACGGTACATTCACCGAGGAGGGCTCGAGCAAGGACAAAAACACCACCTACTGATGATATGAGGTCCGCGACGGAAACAACATCTCTTGGAGCGATACTGGAAGAGATGCGGAGAATGCGCGAGGAGCAAGCTCGGAGGGAAACGGAGCTCACAGCGAGACTTCAACAGTTTGAAAATGAGCTCATGCGGCTACAAAGAAATAACCAGCTAAGTCCTTCGATTTCTAGAGTCGGGAATTCGCGGGGCGAAAACGCGGCGGAAATCAACATACGCGCGGAATTAAGTTTTAAATTAAAACCGGACGTGTTTGATGGAACGGTGCCGCTGCGGGAATTTTTCTCGCAATTTAATTTAATCGCTCAGGCGAATAAATGGGACGACACGACTAAGACTGTTGCGCTTGCTGCGTGTTTGAGGGGCAAAGCGCGTTCTGTGTTAGAAGCTGTACAAGATGTGTCAAGTTTGGAATTTTCAGAGTTAAAATCTAAACTCGAATTGCGTTTTGGGGAGGGATACCTGTCTCAGAATTTTTACACGCAATTTACGAACCGTAAACAGAAAGCTGGGGGAGATTTGGCTACCCTGGGCTCTGAGCTTGAAAGACTCGTGCGCCTCGTTTATCCTGAATGTCCGCTTGAGGTTCGCGAAAGAATTGCTTGCGCACAATTTATTTCTGCTGTTTCTGATAACTTTATTAGAAAAACCCTTCAACTCGAAAATGTTGATTTTTTGAATTCGGCGATAGAGAGGGCGAAAACTTTAAAAGTTATTCAAGGGGAAGGTTTCGAAGAGAGGAGAGAAAATTTTAATAGGGAATGTTGGACATGCGGAAAAACTGGGCCGTTCTGATTGTCCTAGCAAGCAGGAAAACGCGATTAAGGGATAGTTAAAAAGACTTTGAAGCTCGGAGTCCCATTTAAAATTAATTTATTTGTTAAAGAAAAACATTTTTATGTTTTATGCGTTAAATATTTTGCCCGTTTCAGAAAGCATCGTCTCCAAGTGTTCCCTGATGACTGAAGTGTTTCCTTTCCCTTTAAAACTTCCGTCAATCTCTACAGGAAGAAGAACATGAGGGCGTGCGGAAGTTGAAGAAGAAGGAAGCCTGGCCAGCTCTCTATCTTCAAGAAAATCCGCAATGAAGTCCCAAAATCGTAGGTGGAGATCGGGGAAAAATGGGGCCTGGCAACTCGTGGCAGCAGCTCGAGGTAGGGCAAGAGACCATTTTTGGTACCCTGAATCTTCAAGATAACGAAAAGGGACAGAAAAACGCTTGAGATCTGCTCTTCCGGATTGTCGGGACGACGATCTTGAAGAAGGAGGGCAGTGTTACGTTCGCGCTGGACGCTCGGTGTTATGTTCGCGCTGGATGCTTGGCGAGACATTAGCTGCAAGGCGTTCTCCCTAACAACGAGTGGGATTTGTTAAACGAAGTTGGGTTGTGTGATTGTTTCGGGGCTTTCGGCTTGGAAAGACGTGTCATTCTCGGTTACGAATATAAATGAATGTTGTATTCCTGTTGTACATAATATTTCTGTGTATAAAAATGTTCTCATTTTTACGGAAGTGTCCTTTTATTACGTGTGCGCGAGTGTGAGAAAGTGAGAGAGCGACGAACGCAACAATATATATACAGGGTGTTTCACCAAAAGTGGCCACCCCCTTTTATCTTTTAAACTAAAAGAGATAAACCGTAACAAATATATATTAAATAAAATGGTTCAAACTGAACTCTATTGCGAGCATAGTAGTTACTTCCAAAAGCTATCTGTGTTAACGAACGGAGAGATACGCATAATTTTTTTATAATAATGTGAATTTTTTGACATGAAAATAGTTGTAGCGCTGTTTGAAACGAATATAATGATGTATGATATAATGCAAATATTTTACATATTATACGAGTTTTATCAACTTGAAATATCGCGGACGACGTCTATCTTTTCATTTTCGGCCCTGCGATATGGCCAATTTCGGGTTGAATATTATGATCAAAGGACAACATGACATATGTCAATCTCTAATGCACGAGTCAGAAGTTGGCCATAACGCAGGGCAGAAGGTGAAAAGATAGACGTCGCCCACGATGTTTCAAGTCGATAAAACTCGTATAATATGTAAAATATTTACATTATATCATACATTGTTGTATTTGTTTCAAACAGCGCTACAACTTTTTACATGTCGAAAAATTCACATTATTATAAACAAATTATGCATATCTTTCTATTCGTTAACACAGATAGCTTTTGGAAGCAACCACTATGCTCACAATAGAGCTCAATTTGAACTATTTAATTTGATATATATTTGTTATGGTCTATCTCTTTTAGTTTAAAAGATAAAAGAAGGTGGCCACTTTTAGTGGGATATCCTGTATATACGAGGGCTGTATGATAAGTACCCATGTTTAACGACTGCTAGCGCCACTGACTCAAAATCTGTATACCATCGTTTAACGCCATCTTTCGAACGACGCCTGTCAAAATTTCAGACAGATTTATCGAGTAGTTTTGTTTTGATAGCTGTTGAAAGTGGGCAAGTTTGTGTGTGTCTACAACCATGGAAAAAGAGCAATATCGGTCAGTGATTCGATTCTTTTTTTTGGATGGGAAGTGTGAGGAAATCAAAGTGAAGTTGCATGCCGTTTATAAGGACCATGCACCTTCGATGACTACCATCAGATATTGGTTCAATGAATTTAAGCGTGGCCAAACATCCGTTTTTGCAGAATTCGACAAATCATATTTTTTGGATGGCTTAAAAAAGTTGGAATATCGCTGGACTAAGTGTATCGAGCTAAAAGGAGACTATGTTGAGAAATAGATAAAAAAAAATTTAAAAAAAAGTGCGTTTCCTTCTCTAACACGGGTACTTATCATACAGCCCTCGTACATATAGTATATATATGTACAATCGTAGCCCGTCTCTTGACGTGTAAAATGACCACATATAGTCAAAGTCATACCAAAATTACAATGAGAAAAACAATGCGAAAGAGTTCAGTTCTTGTTACAATGTTCGAAATCATTGCCATTTGCAAGTAAACATGTATCTGTTTGACGCAAAAATTATCTTTATCAAACAATGCCCGTTTCAATGCCAAACAATCGCTGAAAAATAATAATTGCATATCTCGTTCAGTTTCAGCAATATTAGCCTGTAACACCTTTTAGGGCCGGTTGTCCCAACTTCTTGGGAAAATCACACTAACTGATAGGTGGCTATCTTACAGTTAGGGCCGGTTGTTCCAACTTCTTGGGAAACCATGCAACTTTTGTCTGAAACATTTTTTTCTAAAATGCATTGTTTACGAGATATTTGACCGTTTCCAGACTTTTCTAACACCCTGTATATGTATATATATATTTTTTTTTTGTTAATAAAAACTAATGTATCTAAATAGAATAATTGTTTTCATTTATTATATTCAACGTATAAAATTATTTTAAGAATATATAATTTTTATATAACATTTATTATTCCATTTATTTTTGACAAAAAGATAAGCAAAACAATAGATAGGTTATGCATAGTTTACACTGGATGCGAGCTGCTGAAAGCATATTGTGAGTGCGTTCCGTTTTACAAGTTTGCAACAGCTTCAAAGTACAATTAAAACGGAACGCTATTAGCAGTACACTTACATGACGTCATGACTGCAGTACTCGCAGTGCATAACGGAACTCACCCTACATCAAAAATTATAAAAGCAACAATTGTACATCACTGACGAATACTATTTGATAGATTAGTTATGTATTTGTGAGTAATAATCTATTACAGTAAACGCTATTTTGGAATATCTGACATAAAAATACATTTTTAAATTAATATGTTTACATTATTTTAATAAATTATTATTAAAATCATTCTATTGGGTTGTCCGGAAAGTTCTTGCCGATTTTTGGTAGGTGGCGTAAGGACAGGTCTGAATATATCAGAACGATTGAAAACAAATGACATGCCTACATATCGTAAAAGACGGTACTTCAGGCATATTTGGAAAAAAATTTGGTTACAATACGTTAATTTTTGTCAGTTTTATACGCCTTTGAATATGGAAGAAAACAAAGTGCATTTTAGGCATTTAATGCTTTTTTTTACCGGAAAGGCAAAAATGCCACACAAGCGGCTAACAAGATATGCGCTGTTTATGGCGAAGATGTTGTAGCTGAAAGAACTGTGCGGAAGTGGTTTGCTAGGTTTAAAGCTGGTGATTTCAACCTTAAAGATCAAGAACGCCCGGGTAGGCCCTCCACCACAGATGAAGATCAGATTAAAACATTGATCGAGAATAACCCACGCTATACGACACGTAAATTAGCAGAAATGTTAAATATATAATTTAATAAATGTATACTAAAATTTAAATCTTCTGCGTTTCAATTTTCCTTCAAAATCGGCACGAACTTTCCGGACAACCCAATAACTTAATCATTTGCACGAAAAATTTATTACGTTTGATAAATTTTGTTCAGTTTTTATTTTGTGTTAAAAGAATCTTAAAGATATCTAAGATATCTTTAAGTCTGCTTTTAGACATCTTTTAGGGACATGTATTATATAGCAAGAGAACAAATATCAATATTTTCTATAAATAGTATTTTGTTTTCACTATTAGAGATTATAAATTCATCTTGTTTATAGTATATCTCTCTGATAAAATTTAAATTTGAGAGATCAAATGCAGCAAAAATATCTTAAGATTAATTAACTTGATCAACATCTATCAATTGAGAAATTGTAACAAAATAATAAATAGAAATATTGTGTTATGCAGGTACTATCAGCGACAATGCGGAATCTCATAGGGATTCGTTTAATTCTGCCAATGCTCAATGCGAGAACATAGAGTATTCCTCCACGTTGGTAATTATATGAAGAAGTTACATTCCATCATTACATGCACCATCGCGTTAGATATTAATTTTTCTTTGAAAATTGCAGAATTTGATTCAGATAGATAAGCAGAAGAATGACAAAAAGGTAAAAGAATTTCCGACCGAATTAACAATGAGCTTGCAATACCTACCCTGCGATAATATCATCGGGAAGCTTATTATCGGTATCGAAGTGCGTTTTAATATAAGTCAATATTCTATATACAAACAAGTCACGCAAGAAAATTTTTAGTAAACAATAAAATAAATATTAAAAATTACGCTGATGATCTTGCGGCCGACTCATTAAAATAATTGAATATATCGTGCACAAAATGAAATCACTTAAAGAAAATGAAACTCATTCTGTGTTTTACAGGCACTGAGCGGCCTTTCTCCAAAGCAATATAATGGTACATTAGAACCTTATGTAGCATTGAATATTGTAAAACAATCATGGAGTCACAGGAAGCAACAAAAATTGCACAGTTTCAGAACAAGGGGCATCAAAAATACTGCTAATCCAATTTACAAGGAAACTTTCGCTATTGCGAATGTTAAGCCACAAGAAGCCAAGGTAAATTATTATTTATCATACGATATATTCAGAGTTGAATAGTAACTAGTTAAAAAGTTAAAAGTTAAGTTAAAAAGTTGAAAAGCTAATAACTTTTAACTTAACTTAGTTAACTTTAAACGTGTTAACTTTTAATTTAAACTATATACTTTTAAATACATTAACATTAACTTATTAACTTTTTTTTATACAAGTTAAAATTTTTGTATTTTTGATAATCAAAAATTATTTGTTTACTAATAATTATAATAACATAAGACACTAATCCAGTACCATTAAAACATGCGTTCATAAAATACAACACAACAGTACTATTCTTAGCGCACGTAGAGGGTATGTTTAGTGCAAATGGTCTAGTATATGATTTAAGCGAAAAAATGACGGACCATAATTTTGAGATGACACTTTTATTAAAATTTAATAAATATTTGTAAATTGTATAACGATGCACCTTCCATCGTTACCCAGCACGTTAACCAGCCGAAAATCTACCGCCCGGCGAACATCAGCCGGGCAAGGGCAGAGACACTTAGCGCTCTTTTTTAATCTGTTATAAATTAAATAGCTGTACAGCCGTTATACGGCCGCAGTTACAGCCCGCGCCGAAAACCGAGCGGCGCCGAGCGCTCCAGACCAACGCCGGGCGACTCCTGTCGAAACGCCGCGTCGTTCCTCCCACCGTAGGGAAACGACGCGACCTTTAATTACCGGATATAAAAAGACCGCCAAATTACACATCGATACCAGACCGGTACCTGAATCCGCTTGAGCAGTACGCACAAGAAATATCCCAAACCGATCCTCTTTCGCAAAAGGAAACGAATCGCGAGGTTGACGAGTTCGCAGCCTTCACCAAGCATTTTCGACGTCCGCTCCGACTGCGAATCCTTTTCATCCAACCGAATCGAACAAGAGCGGAGTGTTTGCAGTTCTCCTTAAGATATTCTCGAGCTTACAGTCTATCATCCGACCGCGCCGGCCAGCCGGACTGTGGGACAGCGAGTTTGTTGCCCCCGCCGAGCTTTCTCGGCTCCGCCGACCATCCTCTAGATCCGTGCACGGAACAGAGACGGAGAGTTCTCCACCCCGGTCGGGATTTCCCGATTTCCGGACACAATCCCCGAACATCTGGGAATACGCGCCGTGTCATTATACATCGAAGCCCATTACGCGACACTGTAAATCACGGCATATACGCTTCCAAAAGAAAAACTTAGCGCCATCGCAATCGCGCATGGCATCGACGCATCCGGTACACTCGATATCCGCTTCCGAATAAGCTTGTACGTGGACGCACACTCCGAGGAATTCGCGGCACAAACCCACGATGCACGCAACCCGCGACCACTCCCACGAATCGATATCGTAGCGCCGCCCGCACTCGCCGACGAAGATCACGACTTTGTACCGTTCGCGGTCCACATGCTAAACCAACTCAGAAAATGGGAATACCCCTTCAACGGCCGCGATTCGGTCGCGTTCTTAAAGTGCGTCGACGACCTTTGCGTGAGGTACGGATACTCCAGCGAGCAGCTTCTGAAAGGTCTGTCAGAACTATTACGCGGAGACGCCGTAGCTTGGACGCGTAATAACCGCGACGATTGGGAGACGTGGGAGAACTTTCGCAACGCCTTCCGCTTAAGATACCTCCCGCCGCGATATCTTGAAGAATTGCAACGGCAAATATTCGATCCGGCAACGCGAAAACAAAAAATTCACTCCTTTGCCGACAACATGATGACGCTCATGCGTCGAGCCGGGGGATTCACTCGCGAACAACGACTCACGCGAATTTACGCGAACATGCGGCCCGAATCTAAAATATACGTGAAGCGCCGGGACGTCCAGAATCTTAACGAACTCATAGTAAACGCCGCGGAATTCGAGGGGATCGAGCAGGAGTGACACGGCCAGAGCAAGAACACCGCGATACCACCGACCATAGCGGTCACGTATAATTGGGAGAAGTGCTGCTGACGCTGCGGCAAGCAGCAAAGGTACACCCGGTTTGACTGCAAGCGCCCACTCCACCGTTTTTTTTTTTGCAATGTGGCAAGGACGAGGTCCTCACCAAGAACACCTTTCGCCGGGAAACGCCAACCGCGCCTGGATCACTGCGGCCGAACCCCGGACGTCCAATGCCGAATGAGGTACACGCTTCGGCCGCACCTCACGCTGACGATCTACGGGCACTCCATAGAAACTACTCGATTCCAGCTCAGAAGTCTCATTTGTAAATGCGGAAACCGTCGACTTGATCCGGCAACTCGACATCGAGCTCGTCAAAGAAGACAGCCAAATGCAAGTGGCCGATGGCACTTCCACCCTAGTGCTCGTCAGACTACCGATCCGCCTGCACGGGCGTACTTACACCCACGCCTTCTCGATCCTACCATCATTACGGGAAGCCGTGCTCATCGGGGTGAACTAATGGGCTCGCATGGGGCTAACGATCTCACCGCCGCGACAACCGCAATCACGGATCCGCCAGCCAGCTTGCGGAATGACCCGCGGACTAGCCACACGCACCCGGGAAGAAGAAAAGTGACTGAGCGCATTTCTAAGCCACGAGGTGGACCAATTCCAACAGGTCACCGGTCCGACATCATTGATTGAGCATTACATCCGCTTGAACCGCGCCACACCGATTAAACAGCGTTATAGACCACGCAACCCGGCCATGCAGGCAATTATTGATGTGGAGGTCAAAGAAATAGGCAAAGCAGGAATAATCGAGCCGTCCAGAAGCGCGTGGAGCTCCCACATCGTAATCATCTGGAAGAAGGCTAGGAAGCATCGTTTCTGCATCGACTTTCGAAAAGTCAACGAGGTCACCGAGAAGGACGTTTGTCACAAGTCACAGCCACTTTGGATAAGTTACGAGGCGCCGGCTATCTCACTACGCTCGATCTAAAAAGTGGTTACTGGCAGATACCACTCGTGCCAGAAACCGACCGATCACAGCCTTTACCGTACCGGGGAAAGAGAAGCCTTCACTTGCGCACAGTACAATTGGACACGTTGCAATTGCACACTGTGTTATTAGACACATAAAGTTCCGCACCGTTTGTTTGGACACATTTCAATTGCGCACAGTTCGTTTACGCACAGTTCGTTTACACACTTTCACATCCACACAACAATTATAGGGACCTCGTTTCGCGTTGTAAAGTATATGCATGGACACAGTGGCTTTCGCCCCCCCCCCCCCTACGGGGGGGCTCCACTTCCAGAAGATATTACCTAACCCAAACCTATTTCTGATCAAAAACTAAAATTTATGTGCACAAACAAACTGTGCGCAAAAGAAATGTGCGCAAAAGAACTGTGCGCAAAAGAACTGTGCGCAAAAGAACTGTGTGCAAACGAACTGTGTGTAAACGAACTGTGTGTTAATGAACTGTAACAAACGTTTATTTACCAAATGAAGTTAATAATAAATGTCAAAAAATTTAAAATGCGTGTGTATGTATTCCAAATGATACAAAAACATGTGTTGTGTCCAAAAACAACGTGTCCAATTGAACGGTGCGCAAATGAAATGTGACCAAACAAATTGTGCGCAAGTGAAATGTGTCCAATCGAACGGTGCGTAACTTTATGTGTCTAATATCACAGTGTGCAATTGCAACGTGTCCAATTGTACTGTGCGCAAGTGAGCCTCTCCCCCGGGGAAAGGGTTAATGCAGTTCTGGGTGATGCACTCTGCCCCAGCAACATTCCAACGCCTGCTCGATACCGTCATCGGTCCCGCGCTCGAACCCGAACGTCTTCGTATATTTAGATGATATAATAGTAATTAATTGCACGTTCTACCAACACCTAGACCTGCTCGCCGAAGTATTCCACCGCCTCCACGAGGCCCGTCTCCGCTTAAATCCTGATAAATACCAATTCTGTGTCGGCCAACTAAAATATCTCGGCCACGTCGTGGATAGTGCCGGGATTCACACCGACCCCGAAAAAGTCAGCGCGGTCGCGAACTGGGCGGAACCCCGCTCAGTAAAACAAGTCTGACAGTTCCTGGGGCTGGCGTCGTAGTACCGCCGATTTATCGAAAATTTCTTAACACTCGCTGCCCCTTTCACGTGATTAACAAAGAAGAAAGCTCGCTAAGCATCGGAAACGGAGGAAACCGCGGCGTTCCAATATCTTAAGAATGCACTAACACCGCTCCCGTCCTTGCGTGCGCGGATTTCACCCAGGTTCTGCGGGTTCTTCCTGCAGACCGACGCTAGTATCGGCGGCCTCGGAGCCGTCCTCACACAATACCACGAGAACGGCAACGCGTCATAGCGTACGCGAGTCGTACATTAACCGGCGCCGAAAGAAATTATAGCGCAACGGAGCTCGAATGTCTCGCGGTTGTGTGGGACATACGACAAATGCGGAACTATTTAGAAGGTTACGCCTTCACCGTGATTACCGACCACCAGTCCCTACGCTGGCTGCGAAAACTTGAAACGCCGACCGGCCGACTCGCACAATAGTTATTCGAGTTCCAGTAGTTTGATTACGACATCAAATACCGCCGCGGCACATTAAACTGCGTGGCCAATGCATTCTCACGAAAATCGGAAAAACGCTATCCAGACGATCCGCTGCCGCTGGTACAACCGTCTACTGAGCAAAATCCGACGCGACCCCGCCGCACGCCTAGATTACCGAATCCTGAACGACGGGCTCTATCGCCACATCCTCCACTTCAGTTTTAAAGATACTTCCGCCGACGAACAACGGAAGTTGTGCGTTCCACGCGAACAACAACGCGAAAACTATCGCCCGCATCGCTGAAAAATTTTATTGGCTCGGGATGTTTCGTGAAATCGCCGGATACGTACGTTGCTGCCCTACATGCTTGGCGCACAAGTCTTTGCAACGAAAACCGGCAGGAAACCTGTATGCGACCAATGTCACCCGCCTGTGGGAGCACATCACGGCCGATCTCGTAGGACCGCTCTCATGATCACGGCGGGGCCACGTGTGACTCCTAGTGATGCAAGATCGTTTCTCCTGGGTCGAGCTTACGCCGCTAAGACAAGCATCGGCAAAGGCCGTAACGCGCGAAATCACCGAACGAGTTATCTTGCGGCACGGTCGCCCCGATGTTATAATCTCCGATAACGGAACGCAATTTAAATTAGCGCCGCTAACCACCAGACTAAAGGCATTCAACGTCGAACACCGCACTGCGCCCGTCCGCGCCCCGCATTGTAACCAGTGATGCCAGAAACGAGTCTCGCGGCTCACGGGTCCGCAATGGAGGGGATAACGCACACAAGTGCGAACCGCGTACATATGCGCTCTGCGCTTCGGCTAGCTTTGAAGAGTAGAGAAGAAAAGACATATGTTTTCCGTCTTCTTCTCACTTTCTAGTAGAAAGTTTCTACCGAGCTGGCAACGAAGGTAATGTTGATCGCTTGGCTTATTACATACGACAGCGTTAAATACTTTCCCGACTCTAATAATTACTTTATTAATTATTTACACAAATATGTGTTTGTGTAAAATTATAAATATTACAAAAATATAAGAACAAAGAGTGAATGGACTTCCACACCACCCATGAGGTTCCACTAATGGCGCGTTAGATTTTTTTATTACGTGGATCTTTGCCTGGAACCTTATTGTACCACATTTTATTCATGTCTTTTATAGACATATTATATATTAAAAGAAATAATAATTAATAATTTGGTGATTTTGGTGGCCTCTACCGCCCCGGCCGCCTCTCCAAGCTTGGCCCTGGCCGCCTCTACCACCCCGGCCCCGGACGCCTCTCCAAGCCTGGCCCTGGCCGCCTCTACCGCCCTGGCCGCCTTTACTGCCCTGACCGCCTGTAATTCTTAGGCCCTGCACACAATAGAGAAAATATTAGGAATAGGAATAAAGAATTATACAGAAATATTATATAAGAATTATATAGAAATAGGAATTATTTTACTTCAAATAAGAGAACGGAATGTATGAATTAAAAATTAGGAATAATTAATCCATTCCGTTTTCTTATTTGAAATAAAATAATTTCTATTTCTATATAATTTCTTATTCCTATTCCTAATATTTTGATCTTCCTATTCCTAATCTATTGTGCATAAAGCCTTACCCGTTGGTACCAGTGGGCACCCGATTTTCCGCGGCCTAAACCTCTACGTCTTTCTACAACAAATAAACATATGCACAAATAAGTAATAAATAAGTTAAAATAATTATTCAAATAAATAAAATAAAATGCAAATAAGAGCCAACGTGTTGAATCTCATTTGCCCGTTCAGGGTGTCCAGCAGACTCAATAAAAAAAATTCCCTGACTTTTTCAGATTTTCCAAAACCAGAAATTAATTTTTTCCCTGACTTTTTAGTATTACTTTTTTCAAATACATAATTTGCGTACATCTGTATGATAAATAAATTAAATGTTAAATCATGAAATCCTGGAGATATTTTATATTTTTGTCAACAAATAAAATTCTGTAAAAGTTTGGAATTAAAAAAAGCAAAAATTTAAAGCAATTATATCATCTGCATTGTGTACGATAATCGAAACAAACGTGTTACTACAAACCATTTAAATAATCACCTTTTTTATTTATAATATCATGTCAAATTTTATTTTAAATACATTTTAACAAATTATGTTAAATATATTTTATTATACATATTTAATGATATCTAATATCACAACAGAACTTCTAAATAAATATTTTAAAAATTAAATAAATTAAAATGAAATTCTCGAACAATATTATTAATATGTTATAATATTTTAATAAGCTTAATATGTCTAATATGATATGATATATTAACATGTTATTAATATTTGCTATTAATATTTTCTTACTTAATCACAGCAAAACGTTTGATAATATTTTTAAATTGAAATTAAATTAACATTTAGTAAATATTGAAATAAAATTTTAAATAAACATTTTTTTGCTAATAAGTAATGCTAATATTATATTGCTTCGTGACTAGTAGTAGTAATATGGTATCGGTTTCGAAATCACAGTTTTTTTATGTCTTTAATTTTTTCATCAAAATTCGAGCCGTTTCTTTTACGGCGTCATCAAGTAATTTCTTCTTTTTTGCTTCCAATCCTTTGATCATTTTGGCAGTTCGCTTTTGCATATTTTGTGCTTTCTCTTCTTCTTTCTTTTCTCTCTTTTGTTTCGCAATATCTTCTTTATACCATGAATGAGAATTACGAGCTGCACGAATCAAATCTTTTGTGACAACAAAATTTTTAAGCCTGCCCTTTACATTAATGGCATCATAAATTGTTCTCTGCGCGATTAAAGATTTTTCATGTAAATTTTCGACTAAACATCTCTTGTTTACAGAGAAACCTCGTTCCACCGTAGCATTGCCATGCGAAAGAATCATAACTGTTTTAACAAAATACAACAAATTACTATACTCTGAAACACCACAAGTCATGATCAGATCGATCCAAAAATGATCTAAACGATTTTCCAACCGATCAAAAGAATTTAATTTTTCCTGAACCATTAGAATCGCATAAATACGTTTATATTCTCGGTCAATTTTATCTCCTGTATGTCCGGAGATGATCTCGTTTTCCACATAAATACGTAATGCAGTAGATAGCCGCTTATTTGCTAAATCGGTCTGCAGCGCTACAGTTGGATTTAGACAAGAAACAGCTTTTACAATAGGAAATTTCAATGGAGAACGATCTATTATTTTTATGATGAAAGCTTGAATACACTTGCGAATTTGCTCTTTAAATTGCGATATTTCGCGATCAGATATTTTACTTTCGAGAGCAGATCGATTTACTTTTCGAAGCGCAGCTTCAGTCGCATAGCCAAGGTTTATATACTTTGCTGTCAGTAGATTATCTTCATTTTTTACATCTATTTTTGATAAATCTAGTTCTCGTAAGATATCCGGCTTAACGATTCTTTCCATCGCGGATCTTAGAAGTGTGGTGAGTTCATCATAAAGAAATGGAGTCATCGGGTAATCAAATTGAAAATTAATAAGAAAGGGTTGAACGTCACTTGCAAGTAATCGAAAAAAGCCAACTTTGGAAACAACAATTTGTCGTTTAATGCGTCAGTAACAACTTTAAAACTGGCGGATCCTTGGTTCGTGCCTCCTGCCGCCTTAAATCCCCCCCTTGCTTCACTCTGCACTAGCTCGCTCAGCGACTGAAATATTCTCTAACCATCGTATTGCGCAAAACTTTATGGGAAACTGTTGCGAACTTGAAGCTCTTATGTAGTCTGCTTTTCGAGCAGGTACATTTTTAAACAAATTATACAAGGCTCGCAGAAACTCAATTATTTCCCATTTTGTAATTTTTATACCAGTTTTAAATGTACAATGCAGGGTGTGCAATCCACAAGTGCCTAAATCTAGTATTTTTTTATTGCCAAAATCTTCAATTAAATCGTGTTTTAGCTCTCTGAGGAATTTAATGTTCACGTTTGATCCATCCATAGAGATTTGTATCATCTTTTGCAGCATATCTCGCGGGATAGAGCTTTTGAATGCAGCAAGTAAATCAAACGCCATCGTGTGTCCCAAGAATGTAGAAGTCCAATACCTCGTTACAGTTTCATTATTATCTTCGTCCCAAAAACGGATAAAAATATCCATTTGCTCTTTTTGACATATCTTATTTAGACTTTCATCAAACGAGATTACAACATTGTTACATTTCTTGATTTGCTGTTTGAGTTCGTTTTGGAAATAATTTGT
Organism: Formica exsecta; assembly: GCF_003651465.1. Taxonomy (NCBI): domain Eukaryota; kingdom Metazoa; phylum Arthropoda; class Insecta; order Hymenoptera; family Formicidae; genus Formica; species Formica exsecta. The sequence continues at coordinate 113,846 of NW_021853163.1, read as the reverse complement.
GATACCATATGTAATCATTAGGGCAACCAAAAATATGCTTTAAAGAACCTGTTTTAAGCACCTAAAATATGCTCCATAAAATAAAAAAAATGCTCGAAAAACAGGAAAATATGCTCTTAAAAAATTACTTTTTTTCAAAAATTTTCAGATATTGTTTAAATCACTTATAATAACGAAGTAGAATAAACTTAATGAAAGATTGTTTGTATTGTATTTTCGTTTTTATATTTATTAATTAATTCGATTGCATTTTTAAAAAATAAAAAAGATAAAATTAACCAAAAAACATACATATTTAATAATAAGCCAAAAGTTTAGTTCTTCTAATTTATATTTTGATTACAGTAAATAATAAACATTTCACTTAAGTTCTGAAACAAAAAGCTTTGCCTATTTGATCGTAAAACATTTTTATGTCAGTAGATTATCTTCATTTTTTACATCTATTTTTGATAAATCTAGTTCTCGTAAGATATCCGGCTTAACGATTCTTTCCATCGCGGATCTTAGAAGTGTGGTGAGTTCATCATAAAGAAATGGAGTCATCGGGTAATCAAATTGAAAATTAATAAGAAAGTGTTGAACGTCACTTGCAAGTGATTGAAAAAAGCCAACTTTGGAAACAACAATTTGTCGTTTAATGCGTCAGTAACAACTTTAAAACTGGCGCATTGTGGGACTTTCTTTTCTTTTGTAATTTTTTCCACATAGATATTTGCGAATATTTAGTAAGATTGCACTAGCTCGCTCAGCGACTGAAATATTCTCTAACCATCGTATTGCACAAAACTTCATGGGAAACTGTTGCGAACCTGAAGCTCTTATGTAGTCTGCTTTTCGAGCAGGTACATTTTTAAACAAATTATACAAGGCTCGCAGAAACTCAATTATTTCCCATTTTGTAATTTTTATACCAGTTTTAAATGCACAATGCAGGGTGTGCAATCCACAAGTGCCTAATTAAATCGTGTTTTAGCTCTCTGAGGAATTTAATGTTCACGTTTGATCCATCCATAGAGATTTGTATCATCTTTTGCAGCATATCTCGCGGGATAGAGCTTTTGAATGCAGCAAGTAAATCAAACGCCATCGTGTGTCCCAAGAATGTAGAAGTCCAATACCTCGTTACAGTTTCATTATTATCTTCGTCCCAAAAACGGATAAAAATATCCATTTGCTCTTTTTGACATATCTTATTTAGACTTTCATCAAACGAGATTACAACATTGTTACATTTCTTGATTTGCTGTTTGAGTTCGTTTTGGAAATAATTTGTGAAACCATATGTAATCATATATGCTGCTTTCGCTTTGTATATATAATCATATATATTTATATATAATCATATATATTTGTATATATTTATATATGAGCATATTTCATATATAATTATTAGGGCAACCAAAAATATGCTTTAAAGAACCTGTTTTAAGCACCTAAAATATGCTCCATAAAATAAAAAAAATGCTCGAAAAACAGGAAAATATGCTCTTAAAAAATTACTTTTTTTCAAAAATTTTCAGATATTGTTTAAATCACTTATAATAACGAAGTAGAATAAACTTAATGAAAGATTGTTTGTATTGTATTTTCGTTTTTATATTTATTAATTAATTCGATTGCATTTTTAACAAATAAAAAAGATAAAATTAACCAAAAAACATACATATTTAATAATAAGCCAAAAGTTTAGTTCTTCTAATTTATATTTTGATTACAGTAAATAATAAACATTTCACTTAAGTTCTCAAACAAAAAGCTTTGCCTATTTGATCGTAAAACATTTTTATACATCGAAAAACTTCGTTCGACATCAACAGAAGTTATAGGTGCAAATTTAAATGCCAATGTTTCTTGAATGCTGTAATTGTCCGTTTTTTTATTATCAGATCTTTCAATCAAACGTGCTGAAAGTGCCTTCAAAACAGTAAATCCACTATTCTTCGCAATAATGTTGGCAATTTTTTTCTTGATAATATTTGCTACCTCGCCGTTTACATTATTAATTGCTTCCATAACATGTGTTACAACTTCAATCTGTACAGTAAGCGGTAGACTAGATGTTTCGAGCTTTTTTATGGACGCCTCGAGAAATCCATAATTTGATGCAATAAATATCAAATCGAACTTTATCGTATTGTCACATAGTAGGCTCTTTGAAATTTTGATCGAGGCAGCTTCCTCATCGTCCAATGCATCAAAAATTCGCACAATTTTCTCAAAATTGGTCGCGTAATAATTTACGGCGTTAAGCCATGTTCCCCATCGCGTGATTATCGGTTGCGGAGGAAGTGCGAGACTAGGTTCTAAGTCTTTGAAAATATCTATCCTCAAGGGAGCCTTTAAAAATACCTTTTTTACATTAGAGATAAGGCGATCAACGTTAGTATACAAACCCCGTATTTGTTCACATACTCGGTGAAGACCATGTGCAAGGCAAGTCAAATGTATTATTTTGGGATAAAATGTCTGTATTGCCTGGGCTGCTTTTACCATATACGGTGCAGCATCTGATATAAAGAGCAAAATCAAGTCTTTATCAAAGCTTTTGCCCAGGATCTTGATGGAATCACCGAAAAGCCGTACAATAGTGCTGTGATTTGCTTTATCCAGGACTGCAGTATTTAATAAGAACTTTTGTTTGGCGTTCAATTCTTCAGAATCCAAAATACCAATAATAACATTTGCTACATATCTGCCAGTTGCGTCCGTAGTCTCATCGATTGATATCCACAAAAAATGATTTTTTATGCAGCTTTTGATGTTGTCAATGGTCGCTTTATAAAGATCTTTTACGCTATTTGTGCGAAGAGTGGTCTCTGATGGCACTTTATGTTGCGTATACTTTTCCAAGAACGACACAAAATTTTGATTTCGCATTTTATATAACGGTATATCCGCAGAAATAAGAGCACTACACAAATCTTTTGCGAATTGAGTATCGTTCGTCTTAGATGTGGAAGATTCCCCAAGGAGTCGCTGCGTACTTTTTGTAGCTTCATTCTTGTTAACAAGCTCAATATGTTTTTTACTTGCCAGGTGTTGTTTTACTGCAAATATTTTCTCAGCTGTTACAAGTTTATTGCATACTTTGCAGAAAAGAACTGTGCCATCAGTTTTGAACGATGGAAATTCACGCACATATTGCCACAACCTGTTTGAGGTTGTTGTCTTTGCTTTTGGCATGATCTATAAACAATTTGAAAATTGAGTACGATTTATAATTTTAATTGAATTTTTTGTAGACTTACTTTTTCCGTTTATCCACAAAAACAATAGCAGTAAATTAACACTTTTGTATGTGAATTTTAAACAAGCAGGTATAGAGTAGCATGTATTATAGTGTTTTCATCGCGTCAAACACTTCGATCTCCTACGACAAGGATCGACAGCTGAATGCCGAAACAATTGAAAATTATCTCTTTCAATTGTTTCGGCGTTCAGCAGTTTTCTGTTTTTAGCATATAAAAAAAAGATAGCCGCCTCTCGGTACGTACCAGTGTGCGGCGCTCCATTTGAAAATTATTGATGTAATCAATTCCTTTATCAGTCGAAACAAAAAGATATGCCGCAGCATATTTTTATTTTATCCTGTATAGGGGAAAGTAGGATAAAACCGGGTAGGCGGGTCAAACCGGGTACCTCTGTTTCTTCGTGATAAGCGCTATTATTTTTGGCTAACTCGTGTTATTAGTTGATCGATGCCAACATTATTTTGAGATGAACCGTGCATACGATATCTCTTTTTTAAGAGAAGTTCAAAATTTTCGGGCCAAAAAAGATCGATATCAGGACAATAATCGAATCGTTATGGACTTTTTCTATACAGAGCATCTGCTTCGGTAATTGCAGCATTGCATTCTGTACATATTAGAGAATATATCTACACTAGTTTTGATCGTCACTTTGTACGCCGGAATATACAACTGCCGTGTTTGTTACTTTCCTTGTGTTGGGGCAAAACCGAGTACTTACCCATCTCATGTAATGAAAAGAGGAAGAACTAATATCCTGACTTTGTCTCTCTACAAAAAGCAGTTGGAAACGAAAACTACCACTCAGAAAAAGAAATCCCTAAAAAAAAGCTTTTTGAGATCCCTAAAGTTAAACAATTAAATAAGGAAGTCCTGTAGTAATGTCGAACAAGAGGATATCTTTATTTGTGATTTTCGTCAATAGAATACATCTTTATATTGTATTTTGATTAAAATAAATCTATTGTGTAATTGCACTAATATTTTGTAATTGCACGGTGTTTTATATGTTTTCAAATAGGTACCCGGTTTTACTCTACCGGTAGGGCAAAACCGCGTGTTTTGACTTCTTCAAAAAATCTTGTTATCCTTGGTAACTAAATTTTTTTTCAGTAACTAGCCTCATTTTCTCATAGTTTAAGGTCCACTAAAGACTACTAATGGTCAGTAAAATTTTTTTTATTCTCTGGTTTTTTGTAGGAAGACAAATCCAAAAAGTACCCGGTTTTACTCTACTTTTCCCTATTACCATATTAAAAAAAGCTAATCGTAAATCTAAATCAGGAAAGGATGTAAAATGTAAAAAAATAGGTAAAATATATAAATATTATGCACGTATGGGTAAAATATGCAAAAATATGCACTTATGGGTAAAATAAGCAAAAGCATGCTGTAACATATAGGTCTTAAAATGCATAGTTTCTTCTAAAACAAATTTATATCTAATTAATTTCTTGATTAGTCAAATAAAAAAAAATATGCTCTAGCATATTTTGGTTGCCCTAATTATAACTATATAATTATAGCTTAAATTTATTTTCGGTATTCGTGTTTCACAAATTTCAAGCTATTCAACACATTGAATCATGTGTAATATTATAATTGTATTACGCGCCTCTTCCTCGAGATCATAATGTAGTACCCTCTACTTTATACCGAATGCCACAATTTTTAAAGTAAAAATCTTTTGTTATCGACCATTTTGTTTGGCGTGATCTTCATTCTTCTTCTTTGTGCCGAAACGTCACACGGTAAAAATTTTATCAGCAAAAAAAAAAAGAATTTGGATATAATTATGTCGCATAAAAGGAAATATCATTAAA
>NW_021853163.1:90578-107200 GCF_003651465.1 Formica exsecta | reverse complement strand
TATATATAATCATATATATTTATATATAATCATATATATTTGTATATATTTATATATGAGCATATTTCATATATAATTATTAGGGCAACCAAAAATATGCTTTAAAGAACCTGTTTTAAGCACCTAAAATATGCTCCATAAAATAAAAAAAATGCTCGAAAAACAGGAAAATATGCTCTTAAAAAATTACTTTTTTTCAAAAATTTTCAGATATTGTTTAAATCACTTATAATAACGAAGTAGAATAAACTTAATGAAAGATTGTTTGTATTGTATTTTCGTTTTTATATTTATTAATTAATTCGATTGCATTTTTAACAAATAAAAAAGATAAAATTAACCAAAAAACATACATATTTAATAATAAGCCAAAAGTTTAGTTCTTCTAATTTATATTTTGATTACAGTAAATAATAAACATTTCACTTAAGTTCTCAAACAAAAAGCTTTGCCTATTTGATCGTAAAACATTTTTATACATCGAAAAACTTCGTTCGACATCAACAGAAGTTATAGGTGCAAATTTAAATGCCAATGTTTCTTGAATGCTGTAATTGTCCGTTTTTTTATTATCAGATCTTCCAATCAAACGTGCTGAAAGTGCCTTCAAAACAGTAAATCCACTATTCTTCGCAATAATGTTGGCAATTTTTTTCTTGATAATATTTGCTACCTCGCCGTTTACATTATTAATTGCTTCCATAACATGTGTTACAACTTCAATCTGTACAGTAAGCGGTAGACTAGATGTTTCGAGCTTTTTTATGGACGCCTCGAGAAATCCATAATTTGATGCAATAAATATCAAATCGGACTTTATCGTATTGTCACATAGTAGGTTCTTCGAAATTTTGATCGAGGCAGCTTCCTCATCGTCCAATGCATCAAAAATTCGCACAATTTTCTCAAAATTGGTCGCGTAATAATTTACGGCGTTAAGCCATGTTCCCCATCGCGTGATTATCGGTTGCGGAGGAAGTGCGAGACTAGGTTCTAAGTCTTTGAAAATATCTATCCTCAAGGGAGCCTTTAAAAATACCTTTTTTACATTAGAGATAAGGCGATCAACGTTAGTATACAAACCCCGTATTTGTTCACATACTCGGTGAAGACCATGTGCAAGGCAAGTCAAATGTATTATTTTGGGATAAAATGTCTGTATTGCCTGGGCTGCTTTTACCATATACGGTGCAGCATCTGATATAAAGAGCAAAATCAAGTCTTTATCAAAGCTTTCGCCCAGGATCTTGATGGAATCATCGAAAAGCCGTGCAATAGTGCTGTGATTTGCTTTATCCAGGACTGCAGTATTTAATAAGAACTTTTGTTTGGCGTTCAATTCTTCAGAATCCAAAATACCAATAATAACATTTGCTACATATCTGCCAGTTGCGTCCGTAGTCTTATCGATTGATATCCACAAAAAATGATTTTTTATGCAGCTTTTGATGTTGTCAATGGTCGCTTTATAAAGATCTTTTACGCTATTTGTGCGAAGAGTGGTCTCTGATGGCACTTTATGTTGCGTATACTTTTCCAAGAACGACACAAAATTTTGATTTCGCATTTTATATAACGGTATATCCGCAGAAATAAGAGCACTACACAAATCTTTTGCGAATTGAGTATCGTTCGTCTTAGATGTGGAAGATTCCCCAAGGAGTCGCTGCGTACTTTTTGTAGCTTCATTCTTGTTAACAAGCTCAATATGTTTTTTACTTGCCAGGTGTTGTTTTACTGCAAATATTTTCTCAGCTGTTACAAGTTTATTGCATACTTTGCAGAAAAGAACTGTGCCATCAGTTTTGAACGATGGAAATTCACGCACATATTGCCACAACCTGTTTGAGGTTGTTGTCTTTGCTTTTGGCATGATCTATAAACAATTTGAAAATTGAGTACGATTTATAATTTTAATTGAATTTTTTGTAGACTTACTTTTTCCGTTTATCCACAAAAAACAATAGCAGTAAATTAACACTTTTGTATGTGAATTTTAAACAAGCAGGTATAGAGTAGCACGTATTATAGTGTTTTCATCGCGTCAAATACTTCGATCTCCTACGACAAGGATCGATAGCTGAATGCCGAAATAATTGAAAATTATCTCTTTCAATTGTTTCGGCGTTCAGCAGTTCTCTGTTTTTAGCATATAAAAAAAGATAGCCGCCTCTCGGTACGTACCAGTGTGTGGCGCTCCATTTGAAAATTATTGATGTAATCAATTTCTTTATCAGTCGAAACAAAAAGATATGCAGCAGCATATTTTTATTTTATCCTGTATAGGGGAAAGTAGGATAAAACCGGGTAGGGGGGTCAAACCGGGTACCTCTGTTTCTTCGTGATAAGCGCTATTATTTTTGGCTAACTCGTGTTATTAGTTGATCGATGCCAACATTATTTTGAGATGAACCGTGCATACGATATCTCTTTTTTAAGAGAAGTTCAAAATTTTCGGCCCAAAAAAGATCGATATCAGGACAATAATCGAATCGTTATGGACTTTTTCTATACAGAGCATCTGCTTCGGTAATTGCAGCATTGCATTCTGTACATATTAGAGAATATATCTACACTAGTTTTGATCGTCACTTTGTACGCCGGAATATACAACTGCCGTGTTTGTTACTTTCCTTGTGTTGGGGCAAAACCGAGTACTTACCCATCTCATGTAATGAAAAGAGGAAGAACTGTTATCCTGACTTTGTCTCTCTACAAAAAGCAGTTGGAAACGAAAACTACCACTCAGAAAAAGAAATCCCTAAAAAAAAGCTTTTTGAGATCCCTAAAGTTAAACAATTAAATAAGGAAGTCCTGTAGTAATGTCGAACAAGAGGATATCTTTATTTGTGATTTTCGTCAATAGAATACATCTTTATATTGTATTTTGATTTAAATAAATCTATTGTGTAATTGCACTAATATTTTGTAATTGCACGGTGTTTTATATGTTTTCAAATAGGTACCCGGTTTTACTCTACCGGTAGGGCAAAACCGCGTGTTTTGATTTCTCCAAAAAATCTTGTTATCCTTGGTAAAAAAATTTTTTTTTCAGTAACTAGCCTCATTTTCTCATAGTTTAAGGTCCACTAAAGACTACTAATGGTCAGTAAAATTTTTTTGGGTCAAACCGGGTACCTCTGTTTCTTCGTGATAAGCGCTATTATTTTTGGCTAACTCGTGTTATTAGTTGATCGATGCCAACATTATTTTGAGATGAACCGTGCATACGATATCTCTTTTTTAAGAGAAGTTCAAAATTTTCGGCCCAAAAAAGATCGATATCAGGACAATAATCGAATCGTTATGGACTTTTTCTATACAGAGCATCTGCTTCGGTAATTGCAGCATTGCATTCTGTACATATTAGAGAATATATCTACACTAGTTTTGATCGTCACTTTGTACGCCGGAATATACAACTGCCGTGTTTGTTACTTTCCTTGTGTTGGGGCAAAACCGAGTACTTACCCATCTCATGTAATGAAAAGAGGAAGAACTGTTATCCTGACTTTGTCTCTCTACAAAAAACAGTTGGAAACGAAAACTACCACTCAGAAAAAGAAATCCCTAAAAAAAAGCTTTTTGAGATCCCTAAAGTTAAACAATTAAATAAGGAAGTCCTGTAGTAATGTCGAACAAGAGGATATCTTTATTTGTGATTTTCGTCAATAATAAATAAATCTATTGTGTAATTGCACTAATATTTTGTAATTGCACGGTGTTTTATATGTTTTCAAATAGGTACCCGGTTTTACTCTACCGGTAGGGCAAAACCGCGTGTTTTGATTTCTCCAAAAAATCTTGTTATCCTTGGTAAAAAAATTTTTTTTTCAGTAACTAGCCTCATTTTCTCATAGTTTAAGGTCCACTAAAGACTACTAATGGTCAGTAAAATTTTTTTTATTCTCTGATTTTTTGTAGGAAGACAAATCCAAAAAGTACCCGGTTTTACTCTACTTTCCCCTATTACCATATCAGAAAAAGCTAATCGTAAATCTAAATCAGGAAAGGATGTAAAATGTAAAAAAATAGGTAAAATATATAAATATTATGCACGTATGGGTAAAATATGCAAAAATATGCACTTATGGGTAAAATAAGCAAAAGCATGCTGTAACATATAGGTCTTAAAATGCATAGTTTCTTCTAAAACAAATTTATATCTAATTAATTTCTTGATTAGTCAAATAAAAAAAATATGCTCTAGCATATTTTGGTTGCCCTAGTAATCATATATGCTGCTTTCGCTTTGCTTAACTACATTTTGTTTGCAACTTCGTTATTTGAAAACATAACCTTCATCAATGCTATACTACTTTCGATATTTCTCAGAGAGTTGTAATACATGACTGCATGAAGGCGCCACAAAATCTCTGTTTCTGTAATACGATCGTTTATAATGAAATGCTTCATTCGTTGCGATTTCGAAGCATGTTGAATCGGTGATGCCGTCGTATTGCAATGTACTACACAAGTAGACGAACGTATCTTGTTTGAACTATTTTCGTCGTTTAGAATCGTCAGAGATTCCTGCGGAGTCCGTGTAGAATTAATTATTCGTGATGATGTGTTGGCTGCAATGAGAGTGTTGGAATAATGAATCGAGTCTGTGGATCCAATCTTCGTAACGTTATTGTTAGTTAATATCGGGAAGATCGCTGAGGTTTGATTTTTTGCAATTTCTTTGTGTTTTTTTCCATTCATATGATTAGTCAAGGGTCTTCGACCCATATTACTTAAAGAAAATGTCGAACTACATATCGAACATCTTGCAGAAAACTTGTCGTTTCGGACAAGTTTCAACCATGAAAAAATGCTTTCATTGGTCCATGTTAGCTTAAAGCTGCATTTCTTAGTATTAGTAGACATTATGCCATATATTTCTAAAAAATAAAAATTTAAAGAAAAAAATTAAAGAAAGATATACTTATTTAAAAAAAAATAAACTAATTTATTTAATATGGCAGAAAGTTTAAAGTTTAATTAATTTATTTCAGATAGTAAAAAAGTTATTTTTATTCAAAATCAACCAAATTGAAGATGTTAAACTTATTGTTGTTTTGATTGAATTGTGATGCTTGAATGTGAATGTAAATAATGCCGATGATACATCAATAGAGAAACATGACGATACATAACCTAATCTAACCTCATTTAAATTGCTGTTTCTTTCTTAACACGGCTCAATAAAATATTGTACAATACTGTTACTTACTGTTGAAATGACACGCTATTCCAATTTAGCATTATATTTTGTTATATTTTACCAATTTTATTATAAATAAAAGAAAAGGTTGGTAAAAATTTCACATTAACAAAAACCACGTAAATGGACGTGTTTTACGTACCAACTGCGCTACTGCCGCATCTTACAGTCGCACAACAACTTTTGTCGTATACATAGAGCTGCTTGGTATTCATTTTTTTATAATTTTGTTTTTGTCAAACACATCGAAATAAAATAACACGGCGATGAAAATGTAAATTATCGAACAAGCTTGTAAGTAAATCAATTTGTAATAATCCGTTTTCGCGAGGCGGAGACGGACAAGTCGGTCGGGATCCGGGGCTCGTGAAAGGGTATCAAGAGACGAACGAAAGTGATGTTAGGTAGAATATAATTTATTGCGTGTGTGGTGTATTTGTACAGCGTGTGTGTTTGTGTGTGTGAGCGTGTATAGGTGTGCGTGTGTATAGGTGTGCGTGCGAGACGAGTGACGAGTGAGTGAGCGCGCAAATGTATAATAATAATTAGCCGTGCGCAAGAGTATCGAATGAGATATCGTTATGTATGCATGAGCGAATATTAAAAGCATGTGAGTGCGTGTCGGTGTACAGCGGTGTGCGTGAGGCGGTCGCCTGTACGGTGGTGCGGCGGTGTGCGGAGTATAAGTTAAGATATGCGAGTGAGTATGTGTGAATATATATAATGTAAGCGGCTGTATGCGTGAAACTATAATATAATTGTATGTGTGTAAGATGCAGGATGTACAGCGGTACGGTCATGTCGGGTGCGATGCATCTAATGCAACGCACCCGACACGAGCGGCTGTATGCGCGGCGCGGTTCGATATTTCGTCGGTTCGATCAAATATCGATTATGGATCGCAGGCCGTGATTTCGGTAGATGCCGTTAGCTACCGGGCGGTAATTTCGGTCGGTCCGGTGGGCGGTCCTTCGACGCGTGGGTATCGATGTCGTACGTCGATCGGTGTCGCGGCAGGGATGTGGATCATCCCTCGGCGCGGGACTTAGCGCGCCGTATCAATGGCGAGTCCGGATGACTAAATGGCGGTCGCGGAAGTACTAGATAGGCGCGTATAGTGCGTTATGTATTCAGTCGGGATGGTCTTTCCCCGCGGAATTCGGGAGTGCAACGGTCGACGAGAACACCCGTCGATGGCAGGGAACTCCCCACCACTGGAAGATCGCCGTTGCACGCAGGTGGTCGGATTTATTCGAGGTGTCGAGAACTCTCGACGGGGACGAGTACGCCCGTTTCCGTTTGCCTCTCTTTAAAGGTTTCGGACGGATCGCTCTCGGAGATGCCGCAAACTCTCGGCGGAGGCTGAGTACACCCAACCCCGTTTTCTCTCTCTCTGAGCGGTTTAGGATCTAGGCGGTTTCCAGGCGTCTCCCCGTGTAATTCGGGAGTGCAACGGCTGACGAGAACACCCGTCGATGGCAGGGAACTCCCCACCACTGGAAGATCGCCGTTGCACGCAGGTGGTCGGATTTATTCGAGGTGTCGAGAACTCTCGACGGGGACGAGTACGCCCGTTTCCGTTTGCCTCTCTTTAAAGGTTTCGGACGGATTGCTCTCGGAGATGCCGCGAACTCTCAGCGGAGACTGACAAGTACTCCCAACCCCGTTTTCTTCAACTGCTGCAGAGTAGGAGCTGCAGCACTTTCTGCTTCCTTCGACATCTCCATGTCGACTAAATTCTCTGTTAGACTTTAGACAGTCTAACGTTTATTAAATTATTTTAATAGACGAAGTCTAACTTAGACTTCGTCTATTAAAAGAAAATGTATATTATGTGTGTGTGTGTGTGTGTGTATTTGTTGTGTGGTAGAACCTTTTAGACTACTTATTATTTTATTACTTATATTTTTTAGACTACATTAAAATAAAATGTATATTATGTGTGTGTGTGTGTGTGTGTATTTGTTGTGTGGTAGAACCTTTTAGACTACCGGTATTATTTTTAATGATATTTATCTAAATAATTGTCCAATATGTTCATTGTTTCTCTCGACCAGATTTCTGCTTGTGTTTACAAATAGACGCACAGCCCGTCGTGTCCGCTCGTCTCGATATGCCCAAATCAACTGACAAAGTGTTTTTTTCTTGTTACTGTCGCGGAACAGTTTCGTCGTTTTCAAATATGTAGAATAGGCTAGAATCGTCTCTTTTCTCGCCGAAACGTCGACTAGATAAGTAGTACGCGGGCACAGAATCAATAAATCGATTATATCAATTCAAATTTATCTCGAATTCTTTACGCTGCTACCTTTCGTTTTAATAACTTTCTCTAAACAGTGCTTTTGTGTGAAATCTTGATGTTCAGAAAGTTGGAACTATCCCAATTGTAAGTCTCAAATTTATTTATATTTTTATCTGTTTCATTCTTCATCTTAGAGTCTTTGTTGTTGACAATTCTATATAGAAATGTGTGATACATTTAAAAAGAAACCTAAGCGAAGCTTTTTAGAAGCTTGACTTAGTGATGATCAATTTAAATCTTGGATACGCAAAGTATCATTTGATGATAGCCTTTTCCATTGTATTATATGTAATAAAAATTTTTCGTGCAGTTTATCGCACGTTATAAGATATGCGGATTCTGCGTGTCATAAAAAAATTGCATCGTTATTATTAAATAATAACAATATAAGTTCAAATACAATAATACGAAAACGTTTTAAACAACAATGGTTAGAGATCGATTTGTTTAAGCCATGGCTCATGCGAAGTGTCACATGACATTAATTCATTTTTCTGCGCGTTTTGTAATATATCTGTTGTTGGTGGTTTGTCTCAAATCTATCGTCACGCAGAATCCAAGAAACATATTATAAAATGTAAAGAAAATGAAACAAACAAATCCAGTGAAGATATGAATGAGAACGAATCACTTTTGTCATTTGAAGAGCGAAAGAAATCAGCAGAAATTCGCTATGCCGCGTTAATTGCTGATAAAAATATTTCGCATCAAACGGCAAAAGATATTCTTACTCTTTTCCAAGAAATAGGAAAAGATTTTAATGTTTTGAAAAATATGAGTATGGGCCGAACAAAATGTACAAGTATAATTTCAAATGTGCTATGTCCGATTGAGACGGATCGTATAGTTAACAGCATTCAAAACACTAAATTTTCAATTTTTATTGATGAAACGTCTGATATTTCAAATGAAAAATGGATGACGTTTCTTGTTCGGTATATCATGTAAAAGCATTTGTAATTCTGTATAGCCATTACGAAAACTAGTACAATTAAAAAAAAATGCGTTTGGTCGGTAAAACAGACATGTTCCTGGATCCCCTTAAGACGCGACGGTTATTCGGCGCTGGTTGTTAAATGCGCGGCGGCGATGCCGTGATTTACAGTGGAGCGTAATGGACGTCGATGTATAATGACATGGCGCGTATTTCCAGATGTTCGGGGATTGCGTCCGGAAATCGTAAAATCCCGACCGGGGCGGGGGACTCCCCCTCCCCCCTCTGTTCCGTTCTGCGCGGATCTGGAGGATGGCCGGCGGAGCCGAGAATGCTCGGCGGGAGCAGCGAACTTACTGTCCCACAGTTCGGTTGGCCGGAGCGGATGATAGACCGTAAGCTCGAGAACTCTCGAGGAGAGCGGCGAACATTCCGCTCTCGTTCGATTCGATTGAATGAAAAGGATTCGCAGTCGGAGCGGATGTCGAGAATGCTCGGCGGAGGCTGCGAACTCGTCAACCTCGCGATTCATTTCTTTTTGCGAAAGAGGATCGATTTTGGATATTTCTTGTGCATACTGCTCAAGCGGATTCAGGTACCGGTCTTGTATCGATGCGTAATTTAGCGGTCTTTTTATACCCAGTAATTAATGTATTCGCGTTGTTTCCCTACGGTGGGGTTTCGGCGGGAGTCGCTCAGTGTTGGTCGGGAGCGCTCGGCGTTGCTCAGTTTGTGGCGCGGGCTGTAACGGCGGCCGTATAACGGCCGTACACAGTCGTTTAATTTATAATAGATTAAAAAAGGGCCTTTGCCCTTGCCCGACTGGTGTTGGCCGGGAGGCAGACTTCCGGCTGGTCAACGTGCCGGGTAACGATGGAGGGTGCAATTGTTTTAATTTATTGTTAAAGTATCTACTAATTAAAGATAAAGATAAAACGCACGTGTACAGGTAAAACGGTTCAAATTAAACAGGATATCCTCTTAACCGAAGTCCTTATTAACCGTTTTGTTTTTAAAAGCACTATAATATCTCTATTACACAACTATAGTATATTTAAATAATGTGTATTATTAATTATTGTATAAAAAAAAATATATTATCTCTCTTATAAAAAACTACCTTTTCATTACCTAAATTTAAAAAGTTTAATTTAAAATGTGCAATTAAAAGATTAGTTATGTAAAAAACATATAGTTTTGCATAATTAACTTTTAACTTTTTAATAAGTTAATAATTTTTTAACTTAACTTTAACTGAATTAATTTTTGTTTAAGTAACTCTTAACGTAAACCTAGTTAATTTTTGAGCCATTAACTTTAAACTTAATTTATTGTTAGTTAAAAAAAAATTAATGTATCCAACCTTGCATACAGGGTGGGCCATTTTAATGTCCCACCCCAAATATTTTCTTTCCTACGCCTTTTACAAAAAAATGTTTCGTACAAAAGTTGTTTGAGGGGGACATAAGACAGCAATATCAATTTGTTCGTAGGTGGCGCCACTTTCGAGAAATTCACTAATCATTACTTTTCTTAAATGGAAATCGATTTTTTTCTTTTAACAAAAGTTGTAGCTTTTGTCGAGACAAATTCATCGGTATGTATTTGTTTAGAGTTTTCTTGATTTTTCCACGGGTTACATCATTTCTTAATTTTGAAAATTAATATTTTTCAAACATGTGGAGAGGTGTTCATAAAAAAACAAATATGAGGTCTTTACAATTTTAGTAGGTAGTATTTTAGTAGAGATTGCTTTCTCGCGCAAATTTCCCTTTGTAAAATTTATCTTTGTATAATCTATGTATTTCATCACTTGATTACAAAACTAATGTCAGATATGATATTTTCCTAATTTCTCTGAAATTTATCTTTTAAATTGTAATTCTAATTGTTTTTTTTCTATCCACGTGGGGTGCTTTTTAAAAGTGAATCCCCTTACCTCTCACTTTTGGGGTGCTTTTTAAAAGTGAGTCCCCTTGCCTCTCACTTTTGGGGTGCTTCTTAAAAGTGAGTCCCCTTGCCTCTCATTTTTGGGGTGCTTTCTAAAAGTGAGTCCCCTTGCCTCTCACTTTTGGGGTGCTTTTTGAAAGTGAGTCCCCTTGCCTCTCACTTTTGGGGTGCTTTTTAAAAGTGAGTCCCCTTGCCTCTCACTTTTAGGGTGCTTTTTAAAAGTGAGTCCCCTTGCCTCTCACTTTTGGGGTACTTTTTAAAAGTGAGTTCCTTCACTATGCTACTGGATGTTTGTAATATTAGCGCAAATGCTCAAACAAGTTTCCATTGACAGCGGCACACTTTATTAAACGTAATCGAAAGCTTTCTTGGACTTTTTGCAATATATCAGAAGTAATTTCTGAAAATGCGGTTCTGATACGAATTTTCATGTTGTCAATAGTTGTTGGTTTTGTTGCGAAAACTTTTTCTTTTACGTATCCCCATAAATAAAAATCTAGTGGCGTAAGATCAGGAAATCTTGGTGGCCACTCTTGTGTTTGACTTCTGATGCCGATCCATCTATTTTAAAACAGATTATTTAAGTAGGTAACTACGTGGCGACTTCTATGGGGGGGGGAGCTCCGTCCTGTTGGAACCACATATAACGACGAACTTCCAGGATAACATTTTCCAAAAGATATGGTAAATGATTTTGAAGAAGATCAGGTAAGTTTCACCATTTAAATTTTCTTCGAAAAAATAAGGGCCGATCACACAATTGCCTATAATTCCTGCCCAAACATTTAGAGACCACTGGTGCTGAAATTCTTCACTTCTCTGCCAATGAGGATTATTTTCGGACCAATAATGACAATTGTGACGGTTTACTCCTCCTCTGTTATTAAACGTCGATTCATCTGTGAAATGAACTCTCGAGAGGAAAGATGGATCTTCAGCAAGTTGGTTTTGAGCCCAATCGCAAAATTGTACTCTTCTGTCGAAATTTCTGTCCTCTAATTTATGTGTTAGAACAATGTGATATGGATTAAACTTTTGTTCTTTCAGAATTCTTAAACACGTTCTTTGTGAAACTCCATGTCTACGTTCTATTTGTCTGCTAGACGTATGCGGATTCTGTAAAACTTCTGCCAATGTTACTACGGTGGCAACGTTATCTGCACTAATCTTTTTCCTTTCGCGTTTTAATGGGCCCATTTCAGCTCTTTGAAGCAATCTCTTTATGGTTTTCCTACATGGATGACGTCTATCGGGATATATTCGAGCATATTCCCTTCAGTAGCTTTAAAATTACCTCCACACAACCCTACCACTATGATCATATCTACTGTCTCTCGCGGTGGATAATCCATTTTGATTTCATTAAAGTGATTTAATAATATTATGCAATAATTATTGAATATCACTATCAAAGACAAAATTTAATGTGGAGATTGAAAGAGAACTAAAAATGATACAAGGAATTGCATTGAAACGTGTACGAAGGTACTATAATCACTTTGTATTCTGAGCTCACATGCTTCTGGAATATGTCTAGTTTAAATCACATTTAGAGAGGGACATTATCGTTAAATGCTCACATGTGAATCCGCATACGTTCTAGCAGACGTTCCTGGAAGTTCGTCGTGATATGTGATTCCAACAGGACGGAGCTTCCCCTCATAGAAGTCGCCACGTAGTTACCTACTTAAATAATCTGTTTCAAAATAGATGGATCAGCATCAGAAATCGAACACAAGAGTGGCCACCAAGATCTCCTGATCTTACGCCACTAGATTTTTTTTATGGGGATACGTAAAAGAAAAAGTTTTCGCGACAAAACGAACAACTATTGACAACATGAAAATTGTAAAGACCTCATATTTGTTTTTATATGAACATCTCTCCACATGTTTGAGAAATACTAATTTCCAAAATTAAGAAATGATGTAACCCGTGGAAAAATCAAGAAAACTTTAAACAAATACATACCGATGAATTTATCTCGACAAAAGCTACAACTTTTGTTAAAAGAAAAAAATCGATTTCCATTTAAGAAAAGTGATGATTAGTGAAATTCTGGAAAGTGGCGCCATCTGCGAACAAATTGATATCGCTGTCTTACGTCCCCCTTGAGGTCAAACAACTTTTGTACGAAAAATTTTTTTGTAAAAGGTGTAAGAAAAAAAATATTTGGGGTGGGACATTAAAATGGCCCACCCTGTATATTATACATTTGAGCTTACATCAGAAAAAAAGTAGTATTTCTTGGTCTATTAATGTAATTTTTTGATATGTAAATTGACATTTTGCAAAGATATAATACAGCGCATTTGTTAGATATGTATGTGTGGGATATTAAATTTGAAATGTATATCAATATGTAAATGGATAATTTTGATATCCAAATGATACTTTTGCCACAAATAGAATTGTTTGCTGTGAGAATAAGAAAGCGAATTGTTTTGAGTCGATCTTTGAACGATTATTTTGTTTTATAGGAATGGATTTTAGATATCACTGCATATGATCACAACAGATACGCAAATCACACGGAACTGTCTTCGCTTAAAGTATCGCTAAAAGACATGAAGCAGATCTTTTACAGTCCAGAGATTCATTTATTCAATAATAGAATGAAACCATCTTATCAGGTGATATATTATGATACGAAGACTGATAATTAAGTTTGTAGAAAATATTTATAACAATTACAGAACATACTTATTCATTATCTAATACACGATGCCTTTTAAAATAGTCCCCTCCTAAAGCAATGTACTTGGTCCAATGTTATTTCTATTGCAGGAAGCAGTCTTCAAAATCATTCTCCGTAAGACTGTTTAGAGCACGCGTCATCCATTCCACCTCCGCTCGTGACCCCCAATGACGATCCTTCATGTCTTTTTTGATTTTGGGGAATAGTAAAAAGTCAGAGGGGACCTGATATGTCCTCCTCCGATTTTTTTTTCTATTTCCCAAGATTATGAAAGACATGAAGGATCGTCATTGGGGTTCACGAGCGGAGGTGAAATAGTTGACGCGTGTTCTAAACAGCCACAGAGAATGATTTTGAAAACTGTTTCCTACAATAGAAAAAACATTGGATCAAGTGCATTGCTTTAGGAAAGGACTATTTTAAAAAGGACCGTGTATTAGATAATGAATAAGTGTGTTCTGTAATTGTAATAAATGTTTTCTACAAACTTAATTGTCAGTCCTCGTATATTATGATATACAATGTGTGTATGTACATATATACGGGAACACACGCACAGGAAAGCCTTAACACGTGAATTTATGCACATATCGGAGCACATATGCATTTCTTATACAGGATGTCCTAAAACTATCGCATTTCCTCTTAATGGCAGATTCCTTAAAACATTTCAAGAGGAAAATCCTAATACAAAAATGTCGAGACTATAATAGTTTTTAAAAAGAAAGCAATTATATTTTACGAATGGCAGGGCTGAGATTTCGCGCGCTTTCCGTTTAAAAACTATTATAGCCTCGACATTTTTGTATTAGAATTTTCGTCTTGAAATGTTCTAAGGAATTTGCCATTAAGAGAAAGTACGGTTGTTTTAGGACATCCTGTATATGCTCCGACATGTGCCTAAATTCATATATTAAGGCGTTCCTGTCCTCGTGTGTGTATTTATTATATTATACATATACATATATTTTTTATGCAATAGTATTCTTGCTCATGCACATTGTGTATAACTATTATATATATTTTTTAGGAGTTTGGCGATATTTTATTAGCCATAAGCTATCTGCCCACCGCACAGAGACTGACTATTAATATTATGAAATTGCGTAACATCAAATTTACACCAGTGATATCCAATTTAAATAAATTTAGTAAGTTAGCAAGAAGAAAAGTTGCGGATGAGCCTCATAGACATATAGGATAGACCGGCCCTTGTCGTGAGTAGCAGCGTGGAAGCATATGAAAGACAGAACTAGCATTCTGTCTCTTTTTTTTGGTGCGTTGTGGGGATTAGTAGGGGAAAATGAAGACTATGGTGAAGACAAAGCGAGCAAGTGCCTCTTTTCATGCACATGTATTCCTCTCATTCGCTTTTATCTCTATTACTCTTACCTAAGCAAAGACAAAAATAGCATTGTAGGGATCGCCATCCTTCATATGTTTTCACGCAGGATATGTTCCTCATGGCAGAAGCCGGTCTATCCTATATGTCTATGGTGCGCCTAAAAAATTGGCATCGACTTCCAGATACCGCCATCACCTATAAATGCATTTACTACATATATTTAAACCCCATTTAAAAAATGGATTAATTATAATATAGATATTGATCTTGTTCGAATCGATCTAAATATAATTTAGATTGTGATTTAAATCGCATTCATAATACTTCAATTCTACTCTCAAATCATTTGCTATCGTTAAATATACTATAATGAGTTTAGAAAAAAACGCGTTTTTAAAGCTATTTTTTCCATGTTTCTGTAGAAATACAGAAAACCCACATTAGTAAGATTTACTATTTTGACCATTTATTTATAGCAATATTACATACTTTTATAAAATATTTAATATGTTAGCCCATTAATTTATTAGTTCGTATGTGTAGGCTAAGAAGATTGAAAAATTAAAAATTGTGGAATTTCCAAAATCACACCACGGTGTTGCTTAAATCGCACCGGTACGATTATATTTGATATGATTGTAAAATTTCAGTTTTTTCAGTATTACAAAAGAATAGCTATATGAAATAAAGAAAAAAAAATGAAAATTACCTATTAACAAATCTTTAAAAAATGACACTTTTATTCTTACATTGTTATTAAATATAAATGTTGCATTTAAAGAATGAGATTGTAGCTTATGTCGAAAATGTATAGTGGAAAATAATACGGTGAATATTATGGAAACAATGAACACATGAATCATATGCTAGAATTTCAAAAGATAAACCTGAGTGCTGTAATTTATATAAAGTGATTTAAAAAATAGCCTGATAAAAGCCTATAATATTTCTAAAATTAAATTATGATATACTATTTATTTTAGTAAACATCAGTCCATCAAACACAGTCCATAAACATAATTTTATTTTTTAAATCTAACAAAATATTTTTTTCAGTATGCAATATGTGGATGTGATTTTGGTAACTTATGATGCGATGTAGGAGACTTTTTGCTTAAATGGCACCGATTACTTACGATTTCTTTTTTTTATACTTATTGTTAGAAGTTAGTAATAATTTTCCAATACATTTTCCAGAAAAAAAGAAGAAAATACCCTTCTCTCTATAATTGCATATTTAAAATATATATTAATGATATTTTAAATATATTTTTTAATGATATTTTAAATATATGTATAATATCTTCGTTTGAAAATGATGCCATTTAGGAAATTTTCCTATATTATTGACATTAATATATACAGGGTGTATCAGACCACCCGTGCCAGCCGAATATCTCGAAAACCGAGAACGGCAGACAAAAATATTTCGAGGGGGCCACATGATTAAAATATGGACTTGACCTTGAGTGACCTTTTCAAGGTGAGGTCAATGTGATCGATGTTTTCTTAAATGGAACCATTCATTTCTTATTGCATATTCTTGTAGCTTATCTCGAGAGCTTTTCAAAACACTATAATAAAGTATTTTTTCATTAAGTACTTTTTGAGTTATTTTATATTTTAATCTGACATATTTTGATATAAAAAATAAAATATCTCGTAAAATATTTAGTTTTCAATAATCTTACCGTAATACGAGTTATTTTATATCTTAATCTGACATATTTTGATATAAAAAATAAAATATCTCGTAAAATATCTAGTTTTTGATAATCTTACCGTACTTTTATGTACAGAATAATGAGACAGATCAATTAGTGTAAAAAAAAACAAATAATTGTTTTAAAAAAGACATTGTATATAATCACATATTTTTTCTAAAAAACAATTATTTTTTTATACTAATTGATTTGTCTCATTATTTTGTACATAAAAGTATTACGGTAAGATTATCGAAAACTAAATATTTTACGAGATATTTTATTTTTTATATCAAAATATGTCAGATTAAAATATAAAATAACTCAAAAAGTACTTAATGAAAAAATACTTTATTATAGTGTTTTGAAAACCTCTCGAGATAAGCTACAAGAATATGCAATAAAAAGTAGGCAATTCCATTTAGAAAATTCAATTTGACCTTGATCTGACCTTGGCAACGCCATCCAAGGTCAAACAGCT
>NW_021853163.1:56159-71576 GCF_003651465.1 Formica exsecta | reverse complement strand
ATTAAGTACTTTTTGAGTTATTTTATATTTTAATCTGACATATTTTGATATAAAAATTAAAATATCTCGTAAAATATTTAGTTCTCGATAATCTTACCGTAATACTTTTATGTACAGAATAATGAGACAAATCAATTGGTATAAAGAAAATAATTGTTTTTAAGGAAAAGTATGTACTTATTTACAATGTATTTTTTTTAACAATTATTTGTTTATTTTTTTACAGCAATTGATTTGTCTCATTATCCTGTACATAAAAGTATTACGGTAAGATTATCGAAAACTAAATATTTTACGAGATATTTTAATTTTTATATCAAAATATGTCAGATTAAGATATAAAATAACTCAAAAAGTACTTAATAAAAAAATACTTTGTTATAGTGTTTTAAAAGCTTTCGAGATAAGCTACAAGAATATGCAATAAAAAATGAATGGTTCCATTTAAGAAAACATCGATCACATTGACCTCACCTTGAAAAGGTCACTCAAGGTCAAGTTCATATTTTTATCATGTGGCCCCCTTGAAATCATTCAACTTTTGTCTGAAATATTTTTGTCTGCTGTTCTCGGTTTTCGAGATATTCGGCTGGCACGGGTGGTCTGATACACCCTGTATATGTATATCTTGCTTCGCAAAAAAAAATATTTTAAACAAATTGATGTCTATTGTAGATCCGTACATTAAAGTATTAATGTTGAACGGAAAGACAGGTAAAAATATAAGAAAAAAGAAAACTAAATGCTTGAACGCTGTAGTGCAGCCTGAATTTAACGAGACTTTAACGTTTGATCTGCCAATCACTCAACTTGATACGGTCCAGTTTCTAATCGTGCTTTGCAACAAGGTGAAAATTACATATAAAAGTTTCCAACAATTATTCCAAATTTAAGTAAAGAAATATATTTATTATTTTGTGTACGCATGTGTGTATGTGTATAAGTGTTACATAAATTACTTATTAAAACAATTAAGAAATCACTTTAAAACTTGTAAATTTTGTCGATTTTTTAATAGCGCGCACGCTATTAATTCAAAATAAGGTGTTGACGCCCCTTTGGCAAATTATCTCAAGCAGTTTATCTCTCATATACACTTCACACTGATACATACATCACGAACGTGATGAGCAAACTCTGATCGAACAATCTCCTCTTACAAATAATGAGAATATCGGCAGTATTTATTCAAAATTTTACAAAATGCAAAATAACTGACAATGAGTTCCTTGAGGTAGAGCAATATTTCTGGTTTCACTTTATAGGAAAAGTTCCTGGCCTCAAAGTCTTGTAGTGACATTCTTCGCCCCATTTCTGTCTTTTCCGTGGAAGATCATGACATTTTTAGAATTTTTGCACCTAATTTTGATCTTCTCAAAACAGACAATTTGATGGAGCGGGATATGTCACCCTAGTCACTTTATACAAAGTTGGTTTCACGCTTTAATATGCATTCAGAAAAATTATCCACCGACACCCGAAGCAGAGGTACGGCCTCTTAAAAATCTACAAAATTCATAAATTTTAAAATGATTCGCTGTTTTGAATAGTATAGAATAAGAATATTCTTTGTGGGTATTATATCACAATACAAGAGCTGTATCTCGCTTTCCAAAAATTCTAGATTTTATCGGGAGGATCACCCACCAATATTGTCGATCATGCGAGCGATAGCGAGGATTCTGTCAGCTCATTCAGAAACTTTTCCAATACCTCCATCGGTAAAGTAGCACTTGGAAAAGGAGTGAGAGGTTCAACAGAAAGGTTGCATTGGTTCGCGGTGCTTCAAAATCCAAGGAAACTTGTCAGCGTGTGGCACACTTTGAAATAATAAAAGCCATCGTTATATTATTACATATGTATATATATGTATATAAAACATTGTTATTTTTCAGCGACTTTTACGCGCGCTTTTATAAGTGCACAAATGCACGGCTTTATATATTTATTATTAATTTAATTCTATTTTGAAAGAGACAGAGAAAAAATGTATACTTGTAGCGCGCGACCAAAGATGATTTTGTAAATTAAACTTTAAGTCTTTATTTGCGATTAACTGAAAAAAAAATTAGTAATTATTAGTATTAATATTAATTTTATTGATATTTAAAAGAATTTCACTTTATACAATAGCGTGAACGATTTTGAAACAGCATTTTTTTATATATACATATGCAGGGTGTTTCAAAAGTGGAGATTAATCGCTCGAGACGTGATTGGGGACCCAAAAACAAGAAATAAAATAATAAACAAAGGGCAATAATTGTTTATTATTATATTTATTATATTGGAGCCTTTTTTATCTTTTTTAGAGAAATAAAGTTAGTATGAACATAGGTCCGGAAATGCGTTATTTTCAAGTTATCGCCATTTTGATGTTGAAATTTTAAATTGCTTTGCTTTCGAATTCTTTTGTCAAAATTGAAAGAAGAGATGGTTTTTATAAGTTTCATAACATAATTAAAGTCAAATAAAAGTTGTAGGTCGCTTTAGCACTACCCAGGATAAAAAAAAACCATAATAACAAAAATACAAATAAAATAAAAAACAAGTAGAGTTGTGCAAATTAGAAACTTGCACATTGCTTCCTCATCATTTTATCTTACAAAGCTTAAACTGCTTTAAGCATGCGGATTCTTCAATTTTTGCTTCCTGATAGAGGAAGCTTTGTGAGCGAAATAAAAATTAAAATGAATTCTTTCACCGATCCTCACTAAACATTTTATTTTACAATGCTTAAGCTGCTTTAAGCATGCGGATTTTTCAATTTTTGCTTCCTCATAGAGGAAGCTTTGTGAGCGAAATAAAAATTAAAATGATTTCTTTCACCGATCCTCACTAAATTCAACATCAAACATGCTTTAATAATACTCTATTCATGTAAAAAAATTTAATCCGATATCTCAAATTTTCTGAAAGTTACAGCCTGTACAGACATTTCTCAAAAAATTTAAAATTTTATAAAAAATAAACCCTTTCACCGATACTCACCAAATTTAGTAGCAACCATTCTTTAATAATAATTTTTCCATGTAAAAAAATTTAACCTGATATCTCAAAATTTGCAAAAGTTACAGCATGTACAGATATTTCTCAAAAAATTCAAAATTTTATAAAAAATGAACCCTTCCACCGATACTCACCAAATTCAGTACCAACCATCCTTTAATAATACTCTATTCACGTAAAAAAATTTAATCCGATATCTCAAATTATCCGAAAATTTATAAAAAATGAACCTTTTCATCGATTCTCACCAAATTCAATACCAACCATCCTTAAATGATACTCTATCCGTGTAAAAAAATTTAACCCGACATCTCAAATTTTCCGAACATTACAGCGTGTACAGACATTTCTCAAAAAATTCTAAATTTTATAAAAAATAAACCCTTTCACCAATACTCACCAAATTTAGTAGCAACCATTCTTTAATAATAATTTATCCATGTAAAAAAATTTAACCTGATATCTCAAAATTTGCGAAAGTTACAATGTATACAGACATTTCTCAAAAAATTAAAAATTTTATAAAAAATGAACCTTTTCATTGATTCTCACCAAATTCAATTCCAATCATCCTTAAATGATACTCTATACATGTAAAAAAATTTAACCCGATATCTCAAAAATTGCGGAAGTTAGAGGTTGTACAATATATTGCGTACATACATACACACATACACACATACATACATACATACAGACATTTTTTAGGAATATTATTTTTCGACGTTTTGGAACATTCTAAATACATTGGCATAGAAAACTCGAAAAAAAATTTTGTCACGGAAACAAAGCTTCCTCTATGAGGAAGCAATAAATAAATAAATACAAAAAAATAAATTAAATTAAATTAATAAATACAAAACCATCTCTTCTCTCAGTTTTAACAAAAAAATTCGAAAGCAAAACTATTTGAAATTTCAACATACAAATGGCGATCAAAAACAACTCATTTCCAGATCTATATTCATACCAACCTTTTCTCTTGTTTTTAGGTCCCCAATCACCTCCCGAGAGATTAACTTCCACTTTCGGAATACCCTGTATACATATACATACATAGTATCCCTAAGCAACGAGCGACGATTAAATTAGAAGAAAAAGTTACTCAGAATTATGTCCTTGATAACATATGTCAAGGTC
Organism: Formica exsecta; assembly: GCF_003651465.1. Taxonomy (NCBI): domain Eukaryota; kingdom Metazoa; phylum Arthropoda; class Insecta; order Hymenoptera; family Formicidae; genus Formica; species Formica exsecta. The sequence goes on along the minus strand of NW_021853163.1, from coordinate 67,427 downwards.
AAGGTCATTGGCGCTGGGTCTCCTATTCGCTATATTTACCTCCCATTTTAAATAGTCCAGTCGAATATATCTCAAAAACTAAGTTAGAGGACAAAAATTCAGAGAAAATTTATAGAAGAAAGAAAAAGTTGGTGATCATGAATTTTAACTACGGTCATTTTTCAAAGTCATATAATGATCAACCTTGTTCTTTAAAATGGAAAGAAATATTTTTTATAGTAGATTCTAAATGCTCAATTTGTTCAATTTTGCATTTAAAAAACCCTAAGACATGTATGCCTAAGTTAAATAATTTAAGAATTATTTAGCAATATATAAAAAATATAATTTGTTGCGTTAATTTCCATCAACGCGCAAATTCAATAATACGCGCGCGATTCATATTGTTATGTAGTGTGTAGGTGCTTGAATAAGCTTCACACTATTTGCGTATGCTGACGCTATTTTATTAAAAAAAGGAACAGAGCCGTTTCGATACAAAGAAAACTTCGTAACGGAACACGTTATGTGTGTCCGACCGCGTCTGTTCGACGACTCGAAGCGACGAGAGTAAGCTCAAGCGGACACACACGGAAACGCACGAATCGACAACAGCCGTTGACAACGAAAATCGACAGACCTGCCGTACGCTGCTATAGTAATCCGCGCGCAATGCGATTAAGCGTGCACATACCGCCCCCCTTGGAAGCTTATGCTTTCAAAATTAAAAATTAAAGACGAACGAAAAATCACAGATAAGTCTTATAATTAATCTTAACCTAATACTGATTTGAACGCTAACTTATCCATTAAACGCAAACTTATCCATTATGTGAATATGAATGAAACAAAGTAAGATTAATCTATAGGCAAAACACAATTGTAATAGGACGCTTGTAACTACCTTTAGTAGTTCACACCAAAACTGTTCGTGTAACATTGTCGTCTCCTGGATAGATTTCTTCTATGTGACCCAAAGACCAAACTAATGGTGGCAAATTATCCTTTTCTACGATTACAAGTTGTTCTACGTTAACAGGAGATTCCATGATATTCCATTTACTACGTTGTTGACAATTATGCAAATATTCTTTGGTCCATCGTCGCCAAAAGTGCTGACGTAATTGTTCAATGCGCTGCAACATCGATAATCCATTCGCGTTTGCTTGTTCTAAATTTGGTTCTGGGTACGACGTGATAGGACACCCTATCAAAAAATGTCCAGGAGTGAGAGCAGAAAGATCATTAGGGTTGGATGACAATGGTATGATTGGTCTTGAATTAAGAATGGCTTCTATTTATTCAAGCAAAGTTAAAAATTCATCGTATCGTAAAGAAGCTTCGCTAATAATACGCTTAATATGAAACTTGGCGGCTTTTACCGCGGCCTCCCAAAGCCCACCCATATGCGGGGCACGTGGTGGAATAAAATGCCAATTTATGCGTTCATGCGATGTTACATCCATGATTTTTCGTCTCGACTTGTCATCATTTAGAATATCATATATTCCACTGAGTTGACGATTTGCACTTATGAAGTTCAGACCATTATCTGAGTAGACGTCATTGTCGACCCCTTCTAGAAATAAATCGCTTGAACGCGTTCAAAAAGGCTTCAGTAGTAAGATTGCCGACTAACTCTATATGTACAGCCTTGGTCGCAAAACATACGAATATAGCTAAATAACATTTAATGGACCGCGAATTTTTACGCTGTCCTTCCTTATAGTATATTGGACCTGCGTAATCAATACCGCACTTCTCAAAGGGTCTTTCGAAGACGTTAACTCGAGCTTCAGGCAAATTTCCTATTAAAGTAATAGATAATCTTGGAGCATTACGGAAGCAAGTTATGCATTTGTTTATCATATTTCGACGCCATGCCCAGCGTAGGACCAAAACGTTTGTCAAATTGATGATAAAGTCATCTGTGGCCTGGCGTGCAATAGTCGCTTGTGTTCGTACGTTATAACTAAATGAGTAAACCTATGACGTCCAGGTATTAAAATAGGATATTTCGCATCGTAGGGTAAATTCGCATGTTTCAATCGACCGCCAACCCTCAAAATTCCATATGCATCTAAAAAGGGATTTAGTTTCAAGATTGAACTTTCTTGTTCACAACACCATTTTGACAGATATCTTCGATTTCTCTTTTGAAGCATCTAACTTGTATTATTTTAACAAGATGTCGTAACCCAACCAACTTCCCAATATTAAAAGATAAAAGAATAAAGTAGCACAGAAAAGATTAAGAAAGAGCAGAGTAAAGCAAAACATTAAATTAGGAAAAGAGCTCAAGGAAAAGTAATTAAGAAAAAAGAAACTAATAAAAGATTATTAATAAAATAAAGCAAGAGACGTGACTAAGGAAAAGGAAGTCACGGCCAAGTTCTCGGAAGGTGAGTAAACAGCTGACGAGACAGACTGACAAGCGGAGCACGAGACGTGCTCCGGTCAAGATCACCACACTTCTCCCAACCTAATTAATTAATATATATTGTACGCGAGATGCATCGAAGAGGACTTGCCCGAAAATCATCCGATAACTCGCTACTGTACGTATCGCGCCCGATCATTATAATCGCGAACAAGTGAACAGTGTAATAAACCTTGTGAAATATACGAAGTTCTAACAAAAGTCCGGGAATGTCTTATTTAGAGCGTGGATCATAATCCTTTGGGCGTACAAATCCCGAAAGACCCCCTCCTTAGCGGCTAGGAGCACAACATTAATTGGTGACAGCGGTGGGATACGTCAGCTCTAACAGGATCGACACCGGCAAAGGTCCATAACCATGAGGAAGAAAAATTCCATTCAAGCAACAGACCGAGAGATAGCAAGGAAAACTCCGTCAAACGGTCGACAACTACAACCGAGGAAAAAGGAAGTCCATCAGGAACTTCGAGTCACCCGATACATCGAGGCGACAACGATAAGCGCAACCTGAGAAGGCGCACCGACCTCAACGACACGCGACGATCGACGCCCGACGGCCGACATCGAACGAGAGACAATATTGCTCATCGTATTATTGTAAGTCGAACAATCAAAAAATTGGTAAACGCGTGAATGTCGGAAAAACGAAACGTGCAACAAAAAAGCGTAGCGAATAAATCGTGGCTATTTAGCGAACCAGCGAATAGAGCCATTAGAAATAACGCAGTAAGCCCTATAAGAGTAGCAGTAGAAGCACTCCAGAATATACGCGATAACGTACGAAGAAATCTAAACGAATTAAATTCAAGCGAGAATTTGTCAGAACCAGAACTCGGAGCAAACGTTGTAATTGAACGCGAATTTTCATTCGGCGAATTAGACAACAGTTTAATCACGAATAATATAGAACTAGATGTTGATGTCGAATCATCAATAAGCGCGTCTAGTAGACTAACACACCGCCGTAAGCCCTACAAGAGTAGCAGTAGAAGCACTCCGGGATATACGCGATAACGTACGAAGAAATCTAAGCGCATTAAATTCAAGCGAGAATTTGTCCGAGCCAGAACTCGGAGCGAACGTTGTAATCGAACGCAAATTTTCATTCGGCGAATTAGATAACAGCTTAATAGCGAATAACATATAATTAGATTTTGAGGTCAAATCATCAATAAGCGCTTCTAGCAGACTAACACACCGCCGCGAATTCTCACTAATGTCATACGATTCGAGTATCTTTGATCCCGACGAAATCTATCGCACTCAAGACATGTATAACCCAAACGCTTCCGCATCGCAACCTATCACATCGGAAGATGTTGATCAGGAAATTCAGCGATTACAAGAAGAAGCAAATAAAAAAGCGACAGAAGCAAACGCGCAAGCGCAATACAACCCGCGAAGAGAAACAAACGGAACAACCGACGATGTTAGGAAAATACTGCGGGAAATGAGAAAGGAAATGAGACAGGAAATTAGAAATATGCATGCCGAGATATACGATTTAAGAATTAGAGGGCCGCAACCCCGGCAAAACAACGAGCATAGAACTCCGGGAAAGACCGACACCGCGTACGAGTTCACACCCGACGATGTACGACATCAAAGAGGACGCGGATTTTTATCATTAAAGGAGGCTCACGGAATGATCCCGGAATTCGACGGATCGCCAAGTAAATTACAAGAATTTTTAAATGCGATTACATATGCAGTAAAACATATTGACCCGAGATAGACGAAGTAACGTTATTAGGGGTTGTATTATGTACGAAACTAAAAGGCAGAGCGATGCTAAATTTCCAAACGCGAAAAATTCGAGACTTCACGCAATTAAAAAATGAATTAGAAGTCTGCTATGCGAGTAAAAAGAGTACGACACATCTACAAATTGAATTCAATAGGCTAAAACAGAAAAACGGAGAAAGCGCGCGAACTTACGGATTTAGAGCCGACAAACTAGCCATGGAACTATACGAATCAATGATGGAAGGACGTCATCATACAGTAGATCAGTGCATGCCACGATCTGCACATTTCGGCCGATTTCCGAGAGTCAACGCCTATCGCGCCCCCCTTGCGTCTTGAGATCCTCGTCTAGCAACCATAACCAAGCGCGCGACGCTCTGCCTCAGGTACGGTGCATCTGTATCGCGATGCGGTTCCGTACCCCCTTACTGCCAAATATCAATGTTTTAAACGCGATCTCTTTAGAATTTTTTCAAATAATGAATTCAAGAACAAAATTTCAATACTCTATTATTAATTACATTAACGATATAATAATACTAAAATATTATTAAATTATATTCGATAGATTAAATTTGTTAAATGTCTCGCGCGCGGAAACTCTTCCCGATATATAAATTAATAAATAATAATAAAGACGCTTTTAATAAAAGCGTCTTTTATAAAACTTTAACTTTACAATCATTTATTAATGCTGCAGTAGATAATAAACGCGCAATCATGGAAATAATACAGCAACAAGCCTTAGAAAATTTTCAAATAGGATTACGGGATGATATCAAAACGATTGTCCGATCGCGAGGATATGCTACGTTGCAAGAAGCAATAGCAACGGCCAGCGCAGAAGAAAAGGTCAAGGGATCGTCCGCAACCGGCACGCGACATAAAACGAATTTCACCTACAATCGGGAAAACAAAATACAATGCCAATAAATATACAATGCCAAAAATGCAGTAAAACCGGGCATTACGGCCGAGATTGCTGAACGAACCGATACGCGAACCGATTTTCACTACCGAAACCCGATAGGCAACCTCACATAAACGCAGTAAACAAATATTGCAATCATTGCAAAAAGTCCGGACACGATCGCGAAGAATGTTGGTTATTACGCGGACGACCCAATAGAGATCAATCGAACCGAACCAAACAATATAATTCGTGACCGGAAAATCAAAATCGCAAGAATAACGAACAAGGAAACAAAAAACCTAACTCCACACAAAAGAGCGATGAAGAGGAAAGGAACGAAAAAGGGCAGCAACAATCTGCGATCGAATATCAAGTTTCAAATTTTAAAAATACGCCACACATACAGACAGGATTGGACCTTGTCACATTACCGATGCGAAAAACGAAACGCGGAAAAATAAATTTACTATTTGATACAGGAGCCGCAATATCATTAATTAAAGTGAAACATTTAAAAGGCGAAATGTTAATAGAAGAAGACAAAATAACGCTTACCGGCGTAACAGGACATAAGGTATATACGATAGGAAGAATCAACGCCACAATAAATTTAAACGACGGTAGAATCAAACAGAACGTATGTCGTAAAAGATGATTTCCCGATCGAATACGACGGAATATTAGGAGTGGATTTCTTGAAGAAACAGGGAGCCAGTTGCAACTACTCGAAGAAACAACTAAGAATCGGACAGAATACGTTGAGATTATATCCGTATCAAAGAACCACATTGCAACCCCGTAGTGAAACGATAATACAAGTAGCTACGAATAAAAATATGATAGGCATCATTCAAGCAGAAGAAGCTGCACCAGGAGTATTTATAGGGAGCTGCCTGGTTGATCCACAAAATTACTTATGTGCGGCAAGTATAATAAACACGATCGATAACGTAATCGAAATGTTAATGCCGCAAGTAACAATTGAAGAAATTGCACAAGAAAACACGGTGGAAATAAACGCCGCACAAGCGAAAAGGGGAGAAGATGACATCCCGCATACCGATAAGGTAACACGAGCCCTTCGAATCGACCATTTAAACAGGGAAGAATTAAGAGCAATAAAAGAGATATGCGAAAACTATAGCGATATGTTCCACATCGAAGGAGAACCACTAACTTGCAACAACACAATCGCTCATCAAATTGCAACGCAAGCAGATAGCTCACCGGTCAACGTACGGCCTTACCGCCTGCCGGATAAACATAAAGAGGAAGTACAGCGTCAAGTGCAAGAGATGCTAAAAAATAAAATTATCAGGCCCAGTATGAGCCAATGGAACGCACCCCTTCTGGTAGTTCCGAAAAAAACCGATGCTTCGGGAAAACCGAAAATGCGAGTAGTCGTGGATTTCAGGAAATTAAACGATTTAACAATAGGGAGACTCGTTTCCCCTACCAAATATTATCGACATTTTGGACCAACTAGGAAACGCGAAATATTTCACCACGCTAGATTTAGCATCAGGATACCATCAAATTCCGATGACAGAAAAAGATAAGAATAAAACCGCCTTTTCTACGCCATACGGACACTACAAATTTAACAGAATGCCATTTGGATTAAAAAACGCATCTGCGACGTTCCAACGATTAATGAACGCAATATTAACAGGCTTACAAGGGATAAAATGCCTAGTATATTTAGACGACATTGTAATCTACGGAGCTAGTTTACAGGAACATAACAAGAGACTCGTCAAAGTCTTACGAAGACCGCGAGAAAATAATCTTAAACTACAGCCTGACAAATGCGAATTTCTGCGAAAAGAAGTGACATATTTAGGTCACATAATTACGGAAAACGGAATATCGCCGGATCCATCTAAATTGGAAGCCGTAAGAAATTTTCCGACGCCTAAGAAAGTAAAATATATTCAAGCTTTCATAGGACTAGCCGGGTATTATAGAAAATTTATTGAAAATTTCTCGAGAATCGCGAAGCCACTAACGAAGCTAACAAAAAAGGAAAATAAATTCGAGTGGGCGCAGGAACAACAACAAGCATTTGAAATGCTTAAAGAAAAATTAACGACGGCCCCTTTATTAAAATATTCAGATTTTGAAAAAGAATTCATCCCAACGACCGATGCATCAGACTATGCAATCAGAGCGATATTATCGCAAGGATAGATAGGCCAAGATCAACCGATAGCATAAGCCAGTCGAGTATTATCAAAGGCCGAACAAAATTATAATACGACCGAAAAGGAACTATTAGCAATAGTATGGGCCGTTAATTTCGACCGTACTTATACGGGACAAAATTTACGATAGTTACAGATCATAAGTCGCTCGTATGGTTATTCAACATAATCGATCCTGGATCTCGATTAATCAGATGGAAATCGAAATTAGAAGAATACGACTATGAGATCATACACAAGGTCGGGACAGCGAACAGAAACGTTGACGCGCTAAGTCAAGGAGGATATCAACAAAGTCGAGGAGGATAAGACCAACGACACGAAGATAACGCGAGAATACACGGAAGACGAGACATATTCTATACGAATATCACGATGCACCTGTGGGAGGGCATCAAGGAAAAGATTAATCAAATTCGCCTAATGCACAATTGGCGAGGATTGACAAAAGATGTCGAAGATTATATAGCAAAATGCGAATTTTGTCAGAAAAACAAACTATCGCGAAAATTTAAAGCACCGCTAATAATAACGGATACTGCCGATAAGCCCTTCGAGAAATGTGCTTTAGATATTGTAGGTCCATTAACTATTACGAACAACGGAAATAAATATATTTTAACTTTCCAAGATAATTTAACAAAATTTAGTAAAGCAATTCCGATACCGAACCAAGAAGCCGCGACAATATCGAAAGAATTCGCGACGAAAATAATTTTCGAGCACGATATGACCAGAAAAAATATTAACGGATCAAGGAACAAATTTTTTAAGTGAAATATTTAAAAACACTTGCAAATTGTTAAAAATCGAAAAGATTCAAACAACCGCGTATTATCCAGAAAGCAACGGAGCGATCTCACCGTACTCTAGCCGAATATCTCCGACATTATATAAACGCCGATCAAACGGATTGGGATGAATGGACTCCCTACGCGATGTTTACATATAACACAACACCGCACACGACGACAGGGTTCACACCTTTCGAATTAATTTACGGGCACCGTGCAACACTACCGACGACATTGTCGCAACCGCCTAAGCCCACGTATACATACGATGATTACGCACAAGAATTAAAAGAAAAATTACGCGCCTCACAAGTTGCAAAAGAGCATCTGAAAAACGAAAAAATAAAAACTAAAGAAAATTACGATAAAAAGACTAAAGAAATTAAACTGAAGGTAGGAGAAAAAGTCCTTCTGTACGACGAAACAGTTTGCCGAGGACGATCAAAGAAATTGGACTCCCTATGGACCGGACCCTACACGATAATCGAAAAAAATTCGGAAGTGAACTACACAATAAAAAGGGGAAGGAAAACCATACGCGTCCACATAAATCGATTAAAACCATTTATCGAAAATTAAAAAAGTAGGAGAAAGAAGAAAAAAAAAAGAAAAATGCGCAAATAAAATAAAAAATAAAATAAATAATAAGAGAAACAGAAATAAAAAACTCCTACCTTAACGCTCTCCACTTCCACGTCCAGCACCGCGACCCCGGTTCCACTCCAGCATAGCCTGAAGAAGAGGCGACCCAGGACGAACCGCGCTAACGACACGAGGCTCCCGCGCTACGGCACCACGACCCACAGGACGAGGCTCGGGGTTGAGAAACCAACCACGTCCCACGAAACGAGGAGCCGGATCCCAGCGGAACTCAAGCCCGCGACCTCGATTAAAATGGGGCGGCAGAGCGTCCACAGCCACTTCCGGCACAAAAGCAACGCGGGCGCCGAGAGTTGATCCCGAAAGGAGCGAGCAAAATGGTCGTGCTCCTCCGGATCTTGCCCCGCGCGACGCCCGTTATCACGCACTGAACTCTGCCCCGCAGCGAAACGAAACTCACTCGAATTCGGAGCCATGAAAACACCAATCGACAACACAAATCGATAATAAAACAGCGCGAGAGAAAATAAAAAAGAAACGCTCAATACAAGACGACGTCGGAAGACGGACTGAATGGAAGAGCGAATAAAAAGCCTGAAAAGGGCTAGACAAAAGCAAAAATAGCTGTATATGCATCCAGAGAAAAAGAGAATGCACCGCAAAAGATTCTAAGAAAATATTATAATATAATACAAAGCTTTCTATTACAGGAGTCTTATTGCACGGAGCACCTGTAAGGAAACCGAACCTGATACCCAAGTCGAAATAAAAGAATTTAAATATGAACCGGGTATCTACTTCGAAAAAATGGGCAAGATAAACCAAATCGAGTCCACATGGAAGATGGTGATAAAAATAGACATCGCCGCAATGGACCATCGACATGAACAATTGAGAAACTATATGGCACAAACGAGAGCTCTATGCTACGATAAACCATTGCAAATAAAAATGAAAGAAACCTGCCACAACCTGCTACAAATAGCAGAAAAGGACAGAGAACAAGCAGAAAAATTGCTAAAACGCCTAAAATTTGCGTACCAAGCACCCAAGAAGACAAGACGAGGGCTAATCGACGGTCTAGGAACGATAGCCAAAACACTCTTCGGCACAATGGACGCAGACGACGAAAAAATTATAAAGGAGCAATTAAATCTCATGCAAAGAAATCAGCAAACGCTGCAGCACGCGATGAAAAATCAGATTAAAATATTAAACGCAACAATTGCGCATGTTGATAATGTTGAAAAAGTTCTGCAAGAAAATGAAGAACAATTCTAAAAAAAAACAGAGAAGATGCGACAAGCCTGGATACAAACAGAAGTCGGATATGGACAACGAGAAGATCTCGACGAACACTTCATAATATTAAATGCCATAATAAAAGATCTATCGAACGATCTTATGGACATTATCGCGCATCTGACGAACGCGAAAAAAGAGATAATCGACATAAGATTATTACCCATCGAAAGCATTCTAGATAACATGAAGGAAACAGCGTCACAAATACCGCAGGGAACGCACTTCCCATTTCAAATATCCGCAGAAAATTGGAGAACAATCGAAAAGTTCTTAACAATTAGCGCATACTACGATAATACAAATATATTTACGATTATAAAGATTCCGCTAATCACATACCCCGAGTATGAAATAATCCTACACGATAATTGAAAATAATTCGAAAGTGAACTATACAATAAAAAGGGGAAGGGAAACCATACGCGCCCACGTAAACCGATTGAAACCGTTTATCGAAAATTAAAAAGTAAGAAAAAGAAGAAAGAGAAAGGAAAAACACGCGAATAAAATAAAAATAGGATAGATCAGTGCTCGGAGATAGTTGCCCTTTTCGGGCCGATATGTGAAGCGACGCCTACGGTCCCCCCACTACCGCTCGAGGCTCGATGGCCGAGCCGCCGATCGCGCGCGTAACGCTATGCCTCAAGAGCGTCCCGATCTAAAAAATATGCTGAGATTGTACCTGCCGTCAAATCGTCGTTTAAATTTGCTTTGCCAGATAATTTGTCTATTAGTAATATATTATAAATGTTATAGTAATATATATATTATATAATATATTAATTTGTCTACCTTAACGCCCAGCACCGCGACCCTGATTCCATTCCCGCAGAAGGTCCTGCAGAAGAAGTGAGCGGCCAGGACCTGCACCCACAGGTTCAAGAAATCGCGCAAAGGCAGCGGCGCAACCCGGGACGAGGAGCCGGATCTCAAGCCCGCGACCCCGATTAATATGGGGCGGCGGCGCGTCCACAGGAATGTGAGGCACAAAGACGACGTCGCGGTCAATCACTAAATCCAGGAGACCTAGCAACTCGGCCTCGCTAACAAGCGCCGATAACTGATCCCGAAGGGAGCGAGCGAAATGATCGTGCTCCTCCGGACCTTGCCCCGCGCGACAACCGTTATCGCGCACCAAACTCTGTCCCGCAGCGAAACAAAACTCACTCGAATTCAGAGCCATGAAAAAATCAATACAACATTAATAGGTAACAAAACAACGCGAAACAAAGCGAAAGTAAACGTCAGGAAGACAGATGACGTCCGAAGACAGACTGAACGGAAGAG
>NW_021853163.1:49132-53909 GCF_003651465.1 Formica exsecta | reverse complement strand
TGTAAAGGCACCTTAACGCTATGCCTCAGGAGCGTCCCGATCTAAAAAATATGCTGAGATTGTACCTGCCGTCAAATCGTCGTTTAAATTTGCTTTGCCAGATAATTTGTCTATTAGTAATATATTATAAATGTTATAGTAATATATATATTATATAATATATTAATTTGTCTACCTTAACGCCCAGCACCGCGACCCTGATTCCATTCCCGCAGAAGGTCCTGCAGAAGAAGTGAGCGGCCAGGACCTGCACCCACAGGTTCAAGAAATCGCGCAAAGGCAGCGGCGCAACCCGGGACGAGGAGCCGGATCTCAAGCCCGCGACCCCGATTAATATGGGGCGGCGGCGCGTCCACAGGAATGTGAGGCACAAAGACGACGTCGCGGTCAATCACTAAATCCAGGAGACCTAGCAACTCGGCCTCGCTAACAAGCGCCGATAACTGATCCCGAAGGGAGCGAGCGAAATGATCGTGCTCCTCCGGACCTTGCCCCGCGCGACAACCGTTATCGCGCACCAAACTCTGTCCCGCAGCGAAACAAAACTCACTCGAATTCAGAGCCATGAAAAAATCAATACAACATTAATAGGTAACAAAACAACGCGAAACAAAGCGAAAGTAAACGTCAGGAAGACAGATGACGTCCGAAGACAGACTGAACGGAAGAGTTTCGGGAATTGCCCTCGCCGGAGATTGGACATTTCTCCTATTTTTCACGGCAGAACGGACTGACGTTATTATATTCGCGGTCGAGTTTTATTCGATATTTAATCCGTGAGCGAAATTGAATCTTTCCTCGCTAGAAATATTTCAGTGTACGCATTTTTTCGGCGGGACAAGAACGAACAGATGAGCCACTATCTTGTTGCCGCGTGATACTTTATAACAGTGATACTTTTTCTCACAGAGTGTTTCCTTGGCAAATAAAACCGCACTTCGCATTGCTTTCGATGGGACGGATGCTTTTAGAGACAAGGAAGAGCGAAAAAAAAGCCTGGAAAAGGCTAGATAAAAGCAAAAAATAGCTGCATATGCATCCAGAGAAAAACGGAATGCACCGCAAATGATTCTAAGAAAATATTATAATATTGTTGCGTCCCTGGGTTTCATCTGGAGATCGTCTCTGAGCGCGTTGCCAAGGGTTGTTGTTAAACAACGGCGGACCAACAACATCTGGAGTCTCGCGACGGATGCCATTTTGGGCGGACGTATTTGAGATTACGATTACCGTTATTACCCTTATTAGTTCTGTGTTCCTTGTTTAACTGTGTTCTGTGTTCTGTTATTAAAGTTCCTGTTGTTCTTAATTAAAAGCGTTCTCTATTTCTATCGTGGTACGCAAGTGCCGATTGTGCCGCGTGAGTTCGAATAATATCGAAGACGACGCGCGAGCGCAACATTTTGGGGGCTCGTCCGGGATAAGACAGACAACAAGTCATGGCTACAGGAATTGAAGAGCAGGAAATGACGATTGGAGTTGTGACGCGGAAAAGAATGCGGGTCGCGACTCCGCTTCATACCGCGGAGACATCGGCGGAGAATACGACGCTCCGAGCTGCAGCATCCGGTCCGTCGCTAGAGACGGTTACTCTTCAATCTGCGCTGCGAGAAATCCGGCAGCTACGCGAAGAGCGGATACAACAACGAGCTGAGTTTGATGCACAGCTTTATCAGCGCGATGAAGTGCTTCGCCGAATGGAAGAAAGAATTCAACTCCAGAATATCCAGCTAAGTCCTACTAATAGTAGAAATTTTTTTGAAAATGGAGACGTTCAAAATTTCGCTAGAAATGAACTCGGCTATAAGTTAAAACCGGATAATTTTGACGGACGTGTCCCTTTGCGTGAATTTCTCACGCAATTTAATTTGATAGCGCGAGCAAATAATTGGAATGATAATATGAAAACGGTAGCGTTAGCATCTTGTTTACGGGGAAAAGCGCGTTCCGTGTTAGATGGGATCGTAGAAATTGAAGGATTAAGATTTACGGATTTGGAATCAAGATTGGAGTTACGTTTCGGGGACGGACATCTCGCACAAACTTATTATACTCAATTTACGAATAGAAAACAGAAATTTTCTGAAAATATAGCTTTTTTGGGAGCTGATATTGAACGTTTATCGCGACTAGCTTATCCGGAATGTACTCACGATGTGCGAGATAAAATTGCCTGTGCGCAGTTTATTGCTGCACTTTCAGATGGATTTATTAAACGAACTCTTCGATTAGAAAGTATCGCTTCGTTGAAATCTGCTGTTGAAAGGGCGATGGCGGTCAAAACTATCCAAGATAATAGTTTTTCACGGAATAAATACGAGCAGAGAAATCATTTTAAATTTTATGGAGAAAGAAAGAAGGATATAAAAGGAAATACTGGGAATTTAAAAGAAAAAGAAAATAATAAAAAAGATAATGATAAACGTGTTTCTTTTTTTTATAAAAATCAAAATAAGGGGAATAAGTTTGAACAACAGAGATTTTCTGAACGACAACAAAATAAAGAATGTTGGAAGTGCGGAGCTTTGGGGCACTTCCGTTTCGAATGTCCGTCCGAAATGACGGAAAACGCAGTTTAGTCGAGCTTATCGGGGCAAGTTCGGCGAATAGGAATTGGGACCCGAAAGAAATTAAAAATTTGAATTATATAAATAGAATTAAGCATAATTCTAATAATTTATGTTATAGTGGTAAGGTTGATAATAAATCGTGTGTTTTTAAATTGGATACGGGCTCCGATGTTTCTGTCCTAAATACTAAAATGGTTAGTTTACTTAGACGACGGATCCCTGTTGGAAATTATAAATTGAAATATCCCACGGGGGAGGAAGTTAAAGTTAAATTTAAGGTATTCGTTTGGATAGAGCTCGGTAAATTTTCCTTGGAATTTCCAATGATGGTTGCGGATATTAATGTGATGAATGTTTGCTAGGGGCGGATTTCTTTAGAGCTACAAATTCGGAAGAAGTTTTTGAATCTGTTTTGGGAATTTCAGGACAGAATAAAATTCAGAATTTCGAATGTTCACGTATAAAGAATTTTGAGGATGAAATTCCTCATAATCCTTAAAGAACTTTTTAGAGAAAATTCTGAAAATTTGGACTCTTCTCAAAAACAAATTTTTGCTAATTTTCTGTTAGAATTTCAGGATGTTTTCTCTGGGGATATCGTTGCAGGAAGTTGTGATCTAGTGAAGCATAAAATACATTTGAATAATTCTTATCCCATCAAACAAGCTCCCAGACGTGTTCCTATTTCTATGAGAGAGGAGGTTAATAACATTGTTGAGGAGATGAAAGAACAAGGCGTCATTGAGGAGTCACAAAGTCCTTGGGTTTCACTGGCCGTGCTAGTAAGGAAAAAGGATGGAACGATTAGGTTTTGCGTGGATTATCGGAAGCTAAACGCCGTTACAATTAAGGATTCATATCCGTTGCCCAGAATTGATGACATATTAGATCAATTGTCAAGTAACTCTTGGTTTTCCACTCTAGATTTGAAAAGTGGTTATTGGCAAATTAAAATCTGCCAAAGAGATAAAGCGAAAATCGCTTTTCGATTGGGAATGGCTTATGGCAGTTTACTGTTGTAACGATACAAACCCAGGATCCCGACCGAGTTATCCGTCGCCCGCCTCGCGAAAGCGGCTTGTTACACTGTCATGCCTTTCGGTTTGTGCAATGCCACTGCTACTTTTGAAAGATTAATGGAACGAGTTTTATATAAACTATTATCTAAAACTTGTCTGGTTTATCTTGATGATGTGATAATCTTTAGTAAAAGTTTTGAAGAAATGATTGCAAATTTAAGACAAGTTTTTCTGCGGTTTCGGTCAGCTAACTTAAAAATAAATCCAAAGAAATGTACTTTATTTGGAAAGAACGTGAGATATCTAGGGCATATTGTTTCGGAAAAGGGAATTACTACAGATCCAGAGAAAATTACTGCGGTAAAGGATTGGCCGATTCCTCAGAATAAGAAGCAAGTCCGCAGTTTTCTCGGGTTCTGTTCTTATTACCGGAAATTCGTTAAAGGATTTTCTTTGATTGCAAAGCCCTTATATGTTTTAACTGAAAATTTATCTAAGTTTGAATGGAAGATGCAATGTCAAGAAGCGTTTGATACTTTAAAAAAGGCTTTAACGTCTTCACCTATACTTTCTTTTCCTCAGGAAAAAGGGACATTTATTCTCAATACGGATGCTTCGAGTTCAGGAATTGATGCAGTCCTGTCTCAAGAACAGGACGGAGTTGAAAAAGTTATAGCATATTACAGTCGTACATTTCGTAAAACAGAAAGGAATTACTGCGTCACTCGTCGGGAATTGTTAGCGATAGTAGATTCAATCAGATCTTTTCATCATTATTTATATGGACAAAAGTTTTTGATTCGAACGGATCATGTTTCACTGAAATGGCTTATGACTTTTAAGAATTTAGAGGGACATCTAGCTCGTTGGTTGGAAAGATTGCAAAGTTATGACTTCGAAATCTTATTTCGGAAGGGGCAATCTCACAAGAATGCCGACGGATTGTCCAGACGTTCCTATGCAGAATTTAATTGTAAATATTGTACTAAGGTGGAATTGACGGATGAAAGAGAAAAGAAAGTTGCACGAATAATTTTAGGAGAAAATAATTTGAAAATATGGCGGCAGGAACAATTAGAAGATCCGAGTATTGCAATTTTCATAAAAGGAAAGGAGAAAGGGGGGCGACCCCTTTGGCAAGAAGTAGCCACCAGGGATAGTTCTGCAAAAGTGTATTGGTCATATTGG
>NW_021853163.1:40370-48581 GCF_003651465.1 Formica exsecta | reverse complement strand
CTAAGAGAAAGAACAACGGGGTTGGGTGTACTCAGCCTCCGCCGGGAATTTACGGCATCTCGAAGAGCGCTCCTAAACACGAAATAGAGGTACACGGGATCGGGCGTACTCGACCCCGCCGGGAGTTCTCGGCCCCTCGCTCGCTTTCCGTCCACCTTAGGCATCTGCAACATTCTCGTGGCAAGGGAGTTCCCTGCCACAGACGGGAGTTCTCGTCGGCCGACGCTTCCCGAAATCCGCATCCGCGATCCCGATACGCAAAGATAAAATCCGACCGTGAGACAACTCGACGGACCGACTGTTAGCCGCCATAATTAAGACCGACGCGCCATTATTACGGGAGCGCTAAGTCCCGCGCCGAGGGCCGACCCGCGCCCTACCGCGTCACCGATCGACATCCGAAATCGATACACGCGTCGAAGGACCGCCCACCGCCCACCGACGCGGCCGCACCGGACCACCCGACAGCTAACGGCTCCTGCCGGATTTACGCCGCGTGATTAATAATCGATATTCGACCGAACACCCGAAAGCGCGACCCGCGCTGCGCGCAATCGCGGTGTATTGCATGCACCCTCCGGCATTGCATACTCGCACATCGACAGTATACGTACTCGCACGCATACATTGCGTACTCGCACACATACATTATACGTACTCGCACATATACTCTATACGTGCTCGCACACATACATTATACGTACTCGCACATCTACATTATACGCACTCGTCACTGTCACTCGTCTCGCGCGCACATACACACACACACCTCGTACACCTATACATACACTCACGCTGTACAAACACACATTTATACGCAATAAAGTACATTTCTACCAAACATTACACACCTACAGTGCGTAACCGCACACAAAAATTGTACATACTCGCATAGATACTTTATACGTACTCACACACCAACATTGCGTAACCGCACACACACACATTGTACATACTCGCATCTATACTTTATACGTACTCGCACACCGACATTGCGTAACTGCACACACACATTGTACATACTCACATCTATACGTTATCCGTACTCGCACACATACATTGTTCGTTCTCACACTCGCCACTCGTCTCGCGCGCACATACACTCACACACCTCGTACACTTATACATACACTCACGCTGTACAAACACACATTTATACGCAATAAAGTACATTTCTACCAAACATTAATTCGCATTCGTGTCTCGATACCACTTTCACGAACCCAGGATCCCGACCGAGTTATCCGTCGCCCGCCTCGCGAAAGCGGCCTGTTACATTGGGATGCTTTGGTGTTGAGAGATGGTGTACTTTATAAGAGGTGGGAGGCCCCCAGTTTGAAATTGAATTTATTCCAAGTAATTGTTCCTCGTAAGCAAATCTCTCAGATTATTGAAGAGGCTCATGACTCTCCTTCTGGAGGTCATTTCGGGATTAATAAGACTTTAGAGAAAATTCGCAAGCGGTTTTATTGGGCTACGATTAAATCCGACGTTAAAGGTTGGTGCAGAACTTGTAAGATTTGTATTGCAAAAAAGGGTCCTTCTAGGAAAGGAAAATCCCCTCTTCAAATTTATAACGTGGGTGTTCCTTTTGAGAGAGTCGAGATGGATATTCTTGGTCCGTTACCGGAAACTATTTCGGAAAATAAATATTTGTTGGTAGTTACAGATTGTTTCACAAAATGGGTAGAAGCTTTTCCGTTAAAGAGTATTAGGGCAAGGAAAGTAGCAAAAATCTTTGTCACTCAGATAGTTTCTAGACATGGTGTTCCCCTTGAGTTACATACGGATCAAGGAAAAAATTTTCAGAGTCAAAGATTTTTCGAGAATTGGTGCAGTTACTTGAAATTAAGAAAACGAGAACAACTCCTCTTCATCCTCAGTCAGACGGGCAGGTTGAACGTCAGCATCGAACAATAATTAATTACTTAGCAATGTTTATTGCGGAAAACCAAAGGGATTGGGATCGATGGATTCCAATGTACTTATTGGCATATAGAACTTCTAAACATGAAGCTACTGGGATGACACTTTCGGAATTATATTTTGCTAGAGACTTGAGGTTACCATTGGATTTATTACGGTGTTGTCCACCTGTACCTAAGAATGAGAATTCGGTTGTAAATTATGTCAGCGAACTCAAGGGTAAATTGGAGCAAATACATGCCGGAGTTAGGCAACGTTTAGAAATTAGGGTCTTCTCATTCAAAATCTTACTACGATCGGAAGGCTAGGAAAACTTCTTTTACTGAAGGGCAAAGAGTATGGTTGTATAATCCTCGAAGGAAAAAAGGGAGAACTCCAAAGTTGCAGAGTAGTTGGGAGGGGCCTTTTGAAGTAGTGAAAAGATTAAGTAATGTGGTATTTTGCATTCGGAAATCGATTAGGCATAAAAATAAAATTGTATATTCTGATAGATTAGCTCCTTTTCTCGAAAGACAGAAATTAATTTAAAAAAGTAATCGGAGCCCGCATTGTTTTGTATTGCTGATAATTAATTGTTTTAGTTTTACTTTTACGGTTATATTTGCAGAAAAATCTTTTTCTTTGTTTAAGGAGAAGTTCTGGAATTTCTTGTTTTGAACGAGCGTAGTGAAGTTGTGGAGGAATAGATCAACTGTGACTTAAGAGAAGTCTGTCTCGCCCGCGGTTTTTGATCTGTGGTTTCCCGGAGGGCCATTGGGCAAATGCCGAGACAGGGAATTGGGGAGTCCTCTTATGAGGATGATGGATACCACGGTGAATACCCCCCTCTTGTCCGAAGATTTCCGAGATGCAGCAGCGTCAAGAGAGATTTCCGGAAATTAGACGGAGTACGAGGGACACCAGAGAGTACAGACGGTCGATTGGGTTAGTTATGGCGTGTCGCTCGGTAACTTGAGCGGGAGCTCAAGGTAGAGCAGGAAGACTCGTCGGAGCCCTGGAGTCGACGCTTATACTGGTGATCGTTAAGATTCAGTGAAACGGATTGCTCGGTAACTTGGGTTAGTATCCGAAGAAGGGCAGAATATTCGTTTGGATCCTGGTAACGATATGCACCGTACAAATTCCTCCGTTATGGATTGTCGGGACGACAATTTTGAAGAGGGAGGATAGTGTTGCGTCCCTGGATTTCATCTGGAGATCGTCTCTGAGCGCGTTGCCAAGGATTGTTGTTAAACAACGGCGGACATCTTGGGAAAGATCGGCCATCTGGAGTCTCGCGACGGATGCCATTCCGGACGGACGTATTTGAGATTACAATTACCGTTATTACCCTTATTAGTTCTGTGTTCCTTGTTTAACTGTGTTCTGTGTTCTGTTATTAAAGTTCCTGTTGTTCTTAATTAAAAGCGTTCTCTATTTCTATCGTGGTACGCGAGTGCCGATTGTGCCGCGTTCGAATAATATCGAAGACTACGCGCGAGCGCAACAATATAATACAAAGCTTTCTATTACAGGAGTCTTATTGCATAGAGCACCTGTAAGGAAACGGAACCTGATACCCAAGTCGAAATAAAAGAATTTAGATAATATCGGGTATCTACTTCGAAAAAATGGGTAAGATAAACCAAATCGAATCCACATGGAAAATGGTGATAAGACTGGACATCGCCGCAATGGACCATCGACATGAATAATTGAGAAACTATATGGCACAGACAAGAGCTCTATGCTATGATAAACATTGTAAATAAAAAAAAACCTGCCACAACCTGCTACAAATAATGGAAAAGGACAGGAAACAAACAGAGAAATTGCTAAAACGTCTGAAAATTGCGTACCAAGCACACAAGAAGACAAGACAAGGGCTAATCGACGGTTTAAGAACGATAGCCAAAATACTCTTCGGCACAATGGACGCACACGACGAAAAAATAATAAAGGAGCAATTAAATCTCATGCAAAGAAACCAGCAAACGCTGCAGCACGCGATGAAAAACCATATCAAAATATTAAACACAACAATTGCGCATGTGGATAACATTGAAAAAGTTCTACAAGAAAATAAAGAACAATTTTTAAATATTATATAATAGAGGAGATGCGACAAGCCTGGATACAAACAAAAGGCGGCTATGGGCAACGAGAAGATCTCGACGAACACTTTATAATATTAAATGCCATAATAAAAGATCTAACAAACGATCTTATGGACATTATCACGCAACTAACTAACACGAAAAGAGGGATAATCAACATAAGATTATTACCCATAGAAATCATCCTAGATAACCTCAAGGAAACAGCGTCACAAATACTGCAGGGAACGCACTTCCCATTTCAAATATCCGCAGAAAATTGGAGAACAATCGAAAAGTTCTTAACAACTAGCGCGTATTACGATTGTAACGACAGGGTCGTCACTAATACTGAAAATATTGTAAATATGTTAAATATGTTTAAAATATAAATATGTATAACCTCGCATGCCTCACTGTCTCTTCCTGCTATACCTATCCTGCTTGCGCATGCGCTATTCATGCTATCTCGCTCGCACGCACGCCGCCCGTGCTATCTCGCTTGCACGTACGCCACACGTGCTATCTCGCTTGCACGTACGTCACACGTGCTATCTCGCTTGCACGTACGCCACACGTGCTATCTCGCTTGTACGTACGCCACACGTGCTATCACGCTTGCACGTGCGCCACACGTGCTATCTCGTTCGCACGCACGTCGCTCGCGCTATCGCGCTTGCCCCCACGGCAAACCGACTCCCACCGACGGACCGACAACGCGTAGTGGGGGCGCCGGCCGGGTATATAAGTCCGGCCGGCCGAGACATGAAGACCAGATCCTGTCTCGACATCCTGCTCCTGACACCGACCTGACCACTACCGCTTGGGGCTAAGGTTTTCTTAGCTCTGCCAGGCTTTCTGGCTCTCTAGACCTTCCGGGCTGAGGTTTTCTCAGCCCTGCCGGGTTTTCCGGTTCCTCGCATTAGCCCGGGCTGAGGTTTTCTCAGCCCCGCCGGGTTTTCCGGTTTCCGTTGCAGGCGGAGCTCGACGTGACACTCGGGCCTGCCGGCAATACCCGCCTAACCGTCCTAACCGTAGTAATAAGCACCTGTATATACCGCGCCGTAATTGTAAGCCTGCTAGAAATAAGTCCGGTTAGCTATAAGACCGCGCCTGCGAATCGCTCCGTAATTATAAGCCTGCTAGGAATAAATCCGGTTAATTATAAGTCCGTGCCTGCAAACCCGCCGTAATCATAAGCCTAATAGCAATAAGTCCGGTTAAGAATAAGTCCACGAATCGCGCCGTAATCGCTAGAAATAAGCCCGAACGGGATAACCGCGTCGCGATCGACCCGCGTGTAAATAGCGTCACCGTAGATACTAAGCTAACGCGCTTGTAAATAAAGTAATGGTTAAGTCGAATCCGCTTCACGCTGCGCGCCGCTTCACGCCGACCGCTTCGCGCTTGCACTTTTTGCTGCACTCGCGTCCTAACGTCCGTTCGCCACCAGGCGCACGCCGCCTAACACCGCATGGCCCTGTACGCTACTCTGTATATATTTCACCTGCAATAAACTATCTTTTCTACCTATACTGTGTCTACGCAAGCTTGAATCTCCCCTCCTCTCGAACCCGGACACCGACGAGCCGATCCGAGCGTCGAGCGAGGTGACCGCGTTACACGATAATACAAATATATTTACTACTATAAATATTCCGCTAATCACATACCCCGAGTATGATATAATAAAAGCAATCCCACTACCTACGCACAAATTTAATAATGCACAAATTTAATAATAGTCAAGCTGCCGCTAGCGTATATGATTCTCAAGATCCCGATATCTCGAGGCTGGTCGCAAGCAACGCGTCATAGCTATAGCTATAGTTCGGGAAAGAAAAAGACAGCGGATTGTATGCCTGCCTTCTTCTATTGCCCGAAACTGGCCGAGCGCCGAGCGCACACGTACACGGCTCTTCCTTTGTGTGCGTCATCCCTTCCACACGCTGTGGCATGTTGCAGAGTCCCGAATCTGGCATCACTGGTTCAGCATCCAAAAACCTATAAGAAACGGGTTGTCCGGTTCCGGTGTTCAAAAAAAAGTAATTTTTTGTTGAACAGTGTTATTATCTAATTGTAAGTCTTCGTTTGCTTTGTCAAGTCTTTCGCTTAGGTCCCTTAATTCTGTCGGATTCCTGATGACTTTTCGTAATTTTTTCGGTCTAATTTTGTCCAATGTTGTGTCCTTTCGTTTGTCATGTGTCATCGTGAGATTGTAATCCGGTAGATGTGTTTGTATGACTGTTATTATCGCGGGCTTATTCGTCCGTATTATTACATCTTGTGTTATTAATTTACATTTTTCTTTTAGTGTGATTTGTCCAGTTCTTTTAATTTCTAATTTTCGCGTTGCGTTGTTTTCGCACGTTATTTCAACCGGTTGGTTTGCTCGTGTGGAGTATAACCATGAGTTTGCGTTACTCAGCACT
This sequence comes from Formica exsecta, assembly GCF_003651465.1. Taxonomy (NCBI): domain Eukaryota; kingdom Metazoa; phylum Arthropoda; class Insecta; order Hymenoptera; family Formicidae; genus Formica; species Formica exsecta. The sequence continues at coordinate 42,148 of NW_021853163.1, read as the reverse complement.
ATCCATATTGTTGTATTCGTATGTATGTGTCGAATGTACAATTGTTTATGTATGTCTCTAATTGTGCACATGCTTTTACTTTGCATAGCGCTTCTTCGTCTAGGTAATGTACAGGGTAAATCTATTCGCAGACATATTGATCGTTATTTCGCACGCATTTATTTAGATTGTTTTCGGTAGGCGTAAAACACGTTCGGCTATTTACGTCTATCGCTATTATTGGTTGGTTTACTTCTATAAATATAAAGGCCAGTTTCGGGCAATAGAAGAAGGCAGGCATACAATCCGCTGTCTTTTTCTTTCCCGAACTATAGCTATAGCTATGACGCGTTGCTTGCGACCAGCCTCGAGATATCGGGATCTTGAGAATCATATACGCTAGCGGCAGCTTGACTCATCTAAATTACGCGGCCCTTCTCGCATTTAGCTTGATTATTTTACAACTACACCATAAAAATTACTAATTAAATAAATATTCTAATTACTTTGAAATTTATTCTGTATATAAAAGATATAAACTAATTAAAGAAATAAACAATAGAAAGAGCGTAAATGTGATAGATTCATTCAATTTTACTAAATAAGTAAGCTAATTTAAGCTTTTGGGTTCCTTAATATTAATATATATAAATAAACATTTTTTAATAATTATTTTAAATTTGTTTATTTTGTCTTAATTATTATAAATAATTATGGATCCTCCTTGTCTTGATCATCCCGATCTTCCCTGTCTCCCTCTTCGGTAACTATGACCTCGATCTCTATTAAAATAATATCTCTGGTTGTACCAACGAGTCCGCGAACGCCCGCGACCTCGGTCTCTTCGATCATCTGAAATAAATAAAGTATATTACATTTAATACACTGTTATATTTAATACTTATACATACATACATACATACATACATACATACATACAAGAGATTAGGCATATACTTGCATACATACATACATACATACATACATACATACATACATACATACATACACGCACGCACGCCCGCACGCACGCCCGCCCGCCTGCCCGCACGCACGCACGCATACACACATACATACACACATACATACATACATACATACATACATCTAAATTTAATTTATAGAAATATTTTTAATTTAGTTACATCAATAACTACAATGTAAATGTATTAAAGAATACATAAATTTTAGCATATTGTTTAGTTTAGCAGCGCCAAGTTTTTTAAATAAAAATTCTTTTTTATTTGTATAAATTTTAATTTTTTGTAGAAATTAAAACAGTTATTTTGTACAATTGTTTTCGGTTAAAATATTTGTTTAAATTTTATTTTCAGTTGGCGCAATTTGTTGATATCATTATTTTTGGAGGATATATTTGGAGGGTATATTTTTTTTTGGATAATATAATTTTGTAAGTTTTTATTTCCAATAATTTAAAATAATACTATTTTATAAATATATATAAATACAGTTCTTCACAAGTGGCGCGAGTACTTGGCGCCTTTTTTACCTTTTTTAAAAAAGGTGAGTCTTTAGGGATATCATTCTTTTTTGTAGTATATGTTAACATCTTTAAATAAATACAAATATACGATGGTATTATTAACAATAATAAAGCAGCAAATCTGTACGAAGCCAAATAAATCGATTTTTGATTTTGATTTATTTGGCTCCGTACAGATTTGTTACAAATATATATATATATACAGGGTGAGTCATTTTAATCAACGCACGCAAATATCTCGTAAAGTAAGCAAGATGGAAAAAAATGTTTTATACAAAAGTTGTAGGGTTCAGAG
>NW_021853163.1:28387-36327 GCF_003651465.1 Formica exsecta | reverse complement strand
TTATTGATCATCATACAATATTTAATTGCAGATACAATTTTAACTATAATTTAAACATATATATATCCACATATATACGCAAGTATAAAATTCTCAAAAAGTGGGTGCTTATTAGCCTTGTTGCATTACTGCTGTCACGAGAGGCCAGAAAGCATTTTCAGGCCGTATTTCGGCCGTAAAGCGATACACTAGAGGAACAAGAATAGCACGCGATTGTCGCTTCTTGTCTGATATTATCTCCCAACAATCGCATCTGTGTGCTCAACGTGTCGGTGTGTGCCTTCACGGACGCTACACACATACGCGATGAAAGAGAGACAAAGAGAGCGCATCATCTCTCTTTGTCAAACGATCAGTGTACTACCAGCATCGACAATATCGAAAAGTGGATGTAGCACGGATATGAACCAATCGGCTGTTTTATCGGCTCCGAAAGTGGATGTGGCCATGTAGTTCCAGGCGGCGTAAAATGGATGTACGTGACGCTAGTGTACGACCTAGAAAAAGCGTTACACGAAAAACGGCAGCGTGGCGACTCTCATACTTCTCTCTGCTTATGGCTAACAGGCTTAGTACTACGGTGCGGTTATAACTAGCGGACTTATTACTAACAGGCTTATCACTAGCAGACTTAATACTACGGCGCGGTTATAACTAGCGGACTTACTACTACCATGCGTATTACTACGGCGCGGCATTCACATGCACTCCCGAGCTGGGGTCAGGCTAGGCGGCTGGGTGTTGCGGGCAGGACCGAGTGTCACGTCGAGTCCTGCCTTGGCAACGGAAACCGAAGAAACCCGGCAGAGCTGAGAGAAGCCTCAGTTCTTAAGGTAACGAGAGCCGAAGAAACCCGGCGAAGCTAAGAGAAGCCTTAGCCCCAAGAGGTAGTCGGTGGGGCGTATCCCGTTTGGACACGGAACGATTGAACACCGCTCGATTGGACACGTAGTATTGGACACGGAACGATTGGACACGGAACGATTGGACACTGCACGATCCACACATATTCTTTTTAATGCGAAGTAAGGTTCCACATAGGTTTACAACTTTCCACGCGAAGCGAGGTTCAAAGCAAACCTATGTGTTTAGTTTTGTGATAGTGGAGCTCCCCCGTAGGGGGGGCGGAACATACTGCCTCCATGCATATACTTTTTAATGCGTAGTAAGGTTCTACATAGGTTTACAACTTTCCACGCAAAGCGAGGTTCAACGCAAACCTTGGTGTCTAGTTTTTTGATAGTGGAGCCCCCCGTAGGGAAGGCGGAACATACTGCCTCCACGCATATACTTTTTAATGCGTAGTAAGGTTCTACATAGGTTTACAACTTTCCACGCAAAGCGAGGTTCAACGCAAACCTTGGTGTCTAGTTTTTTGATAGTGGAGCCCCCCAAGGGGGGGGCGGAACATACTGCCTCCACGCATATACTTTTTAATGCGTAGTAAGGTTCTACATAGGTTTACAACTTTCCACGCGAAGCGAGGTTCAAAGCAAACCTATGTGTTTAGTTTTGTGATAGTGGAGCTCCCCCGTAGGGGGGGCGGAACATACATCGTGCGGTGTCCAATCGTGCAGTGTCCAATCGTTCCGTGTCCAATACTGCGTGTCCAATCGAGCGGTGTCCAATCGTTCTGTGTCCAAACTGTGTGTTAGGTCGGTGTCAGGAGTCGGATCGCTGGATGGGATCTGGTCCCGATGTCTTGGCCGGCCGGTCTTATATACCCGGCCGGCGTCCCCCACTAGGCGTTGTCGGTCCGACGGTGGAAGTCGGTTCCGCGTGGGGGCCTCACGAGAGAGATAGCGTTTGTGTAGCGGGGTAAAGTAAGCGGTCATGCGTGGTTATAGCTATAGTTATATATATTTACATCTGTACATGGCTTAGTAACGGCCCTGCCGTTACAAAGTAATTATTTTATGAAAAAGGAACAAAGCAGTTACTGGAATAAAAACACTGTAAGGTAATCCGTTGACATGATCGTTTTTTGTTTCATATTTTCATAAAGTTTTAAGAAAAACATTTGAATTAACCCTGATGTTAATTTTTATCGCGCGAAATTCAAAACTATCTGAAAATATCCGTAGCATTTTATTTGAACTCCTATAAATGTTTGAGGCCTTTATAAATGTTGGAAAAATGCTTTGAAATCAACACACATTTCGTAACAAGGCAAAAATAAAATCGTTTACAATTATTTTTGACAAAATTTCATGTCGTAATAAAATTAGCAGTAATATCAAAATATTTCGTAAAAAGGAAAAAATACTAGAGAAAGCTAAACTTATTTTTCAACTTGGTAAAACCTTGGAAGTTTATTCAAAAAGCAGATTTGCAAATTAGGCGTTAGTATATTACAGTATTCTGCGATGGAAAAAATTGCGACCAATATGAATAAAAAGATACAATTAAAAAGAATTTTGTATTAATAGACTCTTAATGCGCAATACTCACCTGTTCTGATAAGGCTTTCCATCAGACATCCTTCGCAGATTGTAAGGTATTGTTATCACAATAAATAACAGGAAATAATTTTTCACACAAAGTATTTTTATCGTCATTTGTATAAAATTCCACCTCATTGATTCTCTAAATAAAGTATTTCAATAATAGTTAATATAAATAATGAAATTAATATATTTGTTTGCTTCTTGAATATATCAACATATATCGACTCACCTTATTCAATCGTCCATTAATACGTACATAATATTATTTTACAAACAATTATCGATTAAGAAATTGCTTTCTGAATAATTCATGTGTGACAATCAGTCTTGTTTTTAAACAGATAATTTTGACGAACTACTGGTGCTACTGAAAGATTCACGGACAAGAATATTTCCTTAAAATTATAAGAAAAACCAATTTAAATTTTTTAGTGAAAAAACAAAGATGAGTGTAGTAAAAATACTGTACCATTTTTGAAAAAAATCTCAAGGATATAATGTCCATTTTTTCCTCCGTATTGAAGTCTCTCATATACCTTATGTGTTCATTTTTCACATGGTTTGAGTAAATTTCTGCTGGCTGAAGAAGTGCCATGTATATTGATGACATCCAGAGATCTAACATTGTCTAAAAACAAACTCAACCAATTATTGCAGTTTATATGATGTTAAAAATTACAGAAATATATACGTAGGTATATGTGTCCACTAATTGAATATTATGAACTAACACGAATTGCTTTCAGGTCAAGAAATACACCTTAAATAGTGTTCGGGAGTCGAACTCGACGAGATTGCCCGAAACTGTTAGAGACGCTCAGAGATGAGCGAGAAGCGGTGTGTAACGCGAATCCGTAGATCCGCTGCAGGATAAAGAGATGTTCAGAAAATACTCGAGTGTAGATTGTTTTCAATATTCGTTTTATTTAGAATACTAGGAGCGAGCGACGGCACGTATTCCGCGAATCCGATCGAAATCTTCAAAATGTCCTGTTAATGACTGCCCTTTTTCGCGGTTCGGAAATCTTAATTAAGAGCTTAACGGCGAAATTTAGAAACAAAAATTTTAATGTTTCAATCTTGAACATACCGCCCGCCTTGGAACGGTAGTTCCAAAATAAACGATACAGCAATTGCATTAAATGACAAGAGCGCAAGCCACAAGTAACATGAGATACATGAGCAAAAGACGACAAGTTACGCGACGTGGTTTGACGCGCTGAATTTGCCGCCCGCCTTGGCGGAATGACGCTCGCATCTTGACAATTTTGATCTTAATCTAATAATGTACAGTAATGAAACGCAACGCGGCGAAGGAGTCTAATTGCTCGTCGCCTCATTATTGACCGGTAGTACGCACAGTTTGACAATCGGTCTTTTGAATTCGGATGTGGCCGTCTTTACGGTGACGACCCGTGCGAATCCGTCGGAGCCGGGGTGACAGCGCGTCACTCGGCCCAACTCCCATTTGCAGGGGGGTAACAGCGGATTACGCAATAGGACAAGTTGCCCGGGTTTAATCGGTGGCTTGACCTTTCGCCATTTTGCTCTTTGTTGTAAAGTATTTACATAGTCGTTACTCCATAATTTCCAAAACCGTTCAGTGACATGTCGAACTAGTTGCCACCTCGAAAAACGATTTTCGTTGAGATCGAGCAGTGATGGTTCCTGGTTGACAGTAAGTGCGGATCCGATTAAGAAATGACCGGGGGTTAGACACTAGTAGTCCTCAAGCGTATCGGAGAGGGGCGCAATCGGCCTACAGTTTAGACACGCTTCGATTCGGCATAATAACGTCGAGAATTCTTCGAATGTTAGCATATGATTACCTAACACGCGGCGAAAATGAGTTTTTACGCTCCGTACGCCCGCCTCCCACAATCCGCCGAAGTGCGGGGCAGAGGGGGGAATAAAATCCTGTGACAATTTTGTGCTTAAGTCTAATGAATTACAATAAATGAAACGCAACGCGGCGAAGTGGCCTAATTGCTCGTCGCCTCACTCTTGACCGGTAATGCGCACAGTTTTATAATTGGTTGTTTGAATTCAGAGGTGGCCGTCTTGACGGTGACGACCCGCACAAAGCCGTCGGACCCGGGATGACAACGCGTTACTCGGCCTAGTTCCCATTCGCAGGGAGGAAGTGTCGTATTTCGCAAGAGAACAAGTTGTCCGGTATCGATCTGCGGTTTGACCTTCCGCCATTTTGCTCGTTGTTGCAACGTGTTTAAATAATCGTTGCTCCATAGTTTCCAAAATCGTTCAGTGACATGTCGGACTAGTTGCCATCTCGATAGGCGATTTTCGTTGAGATCGAGCAATGATAGTTCCGGGTTTACAGTAAGCGTTGATCCGATTAAGCAATGACCGGGAGTGAGGCACTCGTTGTCCGAGTACATTGACTGCGGGAGACCGCGGCGAGCGCAGAATCGAGAGTAAGCGTTTAAGAACGCTTGAGTGGAGTAGTCGCTTACTACCTCCAAATGTATTGCCTTAGTCGCAAGGCAGATGAATAGCGCGATATATGCCTTGCGCGAAGTGATACCTCGTCCAGTGGAGTCGCGAATTTGCACGGGTCCTGCGTAATCGAGGCCGCAATGCAAAAAACAGCGGATTGTCGCTGTCACGCGAGTTTCGGGAAGATCTCCCATGATTTGTGTGGGAGTCGCGGCTCGTTCGCGAGTACACACAATACATTTATGAATTACGGATTTGACGATATTGCGAGCGCGAATGATCCAGAAATCGCGGCGCAGAACGTTGAGGGTTAGTTGCGGTCCGGCATGTAACGCTCGTAAATGAGTTTGATTCACGATCAATGTAACGAGAGGATGCGATGAGAGAAGAATCGGATGTCGAACCGGCATTGGCAACGGGGCTTTGTTAAGCCGTCCACCAATGCGTAGAATTCCGTCCCGGTCGAGGAACGGTCGAAGCGAGAAAAGTGAACTTCTCGACGAGAGGCTCTGATTTTTTAACAGCGCGTGTATTTCCGTCGGAAATAAGTCGGCTTGAATTTTCTGAATCCAGAAAATTCTTGCAGTGTTGCAGTCGGATGCAGAAAGAGCGATGCTTCTCGATGCTGGATAATGGGATGACATAAGCGAGAAAGACGACGAGCGATTACAACGATAAGAGCGATTACGACGACAGTTATTTATAAATCGACTGATATACGCGGTGACGCGAATTAATTTCGGCCACGACGAATATTTTGATGCTAGATCCCATGTTTCGCGAGGTTCGTTGCATTGCAATGAAGTAATTTTTTCTTCGAGAGGAGCTTCCGTTGGAAGGTGCGGTTTGCCACGCGGCCATTTATCGTGATCGAAGAGCAGCCATTGAGGGCCATGCCACCATAGATCGCGATTAATAATTTCGTCGCCGAATATTCCGCGCGAAGCGCTATCCGCGGGATTGTCGTCTGTTGACACGTGCCTCCATTCAACGTTCGGAAGGCGAGATTGAATGTCACTAACTCGATTGTCCACGAACGTCTTCTATCGAGATGGATGCTGACTTACCCACTCGAGTACGATAGTGGAATCCGTCCAACAATAGCATGGGATATCCCTGTAACCGTTCGATCCGCGAACGAACTCGACGAGTCGCGAGAGTAATGCGGCTGCGAATAATTCCAACCGTGGTATACTTAGAGGTTTTAACGGCGCGACCTTTGATTTTCCGACGATTTTTCGTAGCTAAACCGTGATCCGCTATGTCAATATCCTCGAGGAGAGAGGGCGAATTGCTCGCCCATTTCCGTAATAAGAATCCGCCGCGGTGTAATATCGAATTTAGTTGATCGCGCGCTAGTCGGATCTGAGTTGTATCGTCAGCTCCGAAAAGTAGATCGTCGACATAAATATTATCGCTCAGGATAGAACCGCGAGCCGAAAATGCTGACCTTCATCTCTGACTAATTGTTTTAATACCCGAAGGGCAAGAAATGGCGCACAGGCCATTCCATACGTCACCGTTAGAAGTTGATAATCAATAAGCGGTTCCGATTGCGATCGTTTCCACAAAATCAACTGATAATTTGTATCGCGAGAATCGACCAGAATTTGGCGATACATTTTCGCGATATCGGATGAATACACATATTTATAGCGTCGCCACTGTAATATTACCGACATGAGATCGGTTTGTAATTTAGGACCAGCGTGTAAGTGATCGTTTAGAGATGTGCCGTTCGACGTAATGCTTGAAGTGTTAAAAACGACGCGAAGACGCGTGGTTGAGCTGCTTTCCCGGATCACCCCGTGATGCGGGAGATAGACAGCTGGTTCTATGTCACCTTGCGACATCGGCACTGGCCGCATATGCCCAAGATGTTCATAGTCGAAAATAAAGTCGGAATATTCTTTCGCGACTTCGGGTTTATCGCAAAATCTCCGTACTAGCGAATTTAACATGTTTTCGGCGCGAAGTCTTGAATTTTCGATTTCGATTGGAGGACTCGTTTTGAACGGCAGGCGAACGATGTACAGTCCATTGAAGTCGCGATGGTGAGTCGAGCAGAAATGCTCTTGGCATTGGTCTTCTTGCGGCGTAAGAAGTGATTGTCAGGGGAGTTCTTCGACCTTCCAAAAGCGACGAAGTTCCTGTTCGAGAGAGGGAGAGCTTATAGTGTGATGAGCGGAAATGCTACCGCGAGTGCAATGAATGGAAGTCATTGTCGACTGAGAAAGATCGTTACTCTCGAGCGACGTGAGAGGTCCCGATATTATCCATCCGAAAATGGAATTCTGAGCGAAGGGTTGCCCGACGCTTCCTCTGCGAATACCGTCGCGAATGATGTCAGTAGGTAATCTAGGCCGTATCTAACTCACGGCCCCATGAGTGCGAGAGAGAGGTACCCATAAGAGAAAAAGAGATAGCGTACGCTTGTAGGCAACCGCGAGGGGAGTGCAGCGGGGGGGAGCCGGGAGGAGGATCAGGGAGGTACGTAGGGAGAGGGGGAAGCGTGGCGCCTAGAGTGCTCAAGAGATGGCGCTCTGCTCGATCGAGACCACGCTTCCTCCTCGCCCTACGTACCCCCCTGATCCTCCCCACCGGCTCCCCCCTGCCCGAACTCCCCGCGATTGCTAACAAAGTATTCGCTGTCTCTCGTTCTCCAAGGGTACCTCTCTCTCGCACTCATGGGGCCGTGAGTTAGATACGGCCTAGATTACCTACTGACATCATTCGCGACGGTATTCGCAGAGGAAGCGTCGGGCAACCCTTCGCTCAGAATTCCATTTTCGGATGGATAATATCGGGACCTCTCACGTCGCTCGAGAGTAACGATCTTTCTCAGTCGACAATGACTTCCATTCATTGCACTCGCGGTAGCATTTCCGCTCATCACACTATAAGCTCTCCCTCTCTCGAACAGGAACTTCGTCGCTTTTGGAAGGTCGAAGAACTCCCCTGACAATCACTTCTTACGCCGCAAGAAGACCAATGCCAAGAGCATTTCTGCTCGACTCACCATCGCGACTTCAATTA
>NW_021853163.1:23676-27162 GCF_003651465.1 Formica exsecta | reverse complement strand
CTCGCGGTATCCTCACTACTCGACGGTGCTGAATCTGGAGGGTATCGAGTTTCCCATGAGTTTAAATGGAATTACTAGATTCGAGCGTATTAACAACATATCTATTAATGTGTATACCGTTCGAGATAAGAAGGACGGGAAAAGTAGCTGCCGTATCGTTCCTCTGCGTCTCACTTGTAATAAGAAGGACAGACACATTAATTTGCTGTATCTGAGCGATACGACGCAACGAAATAATACGGCGCATTTTGCATGGATTAAGAATTTGTCTCGACTCATCGGATCGCAACTGAGCAATAGGCAACATAAAGCGCATATATGCGATCGGTGAGTACGAATTTAAAAATTTGTCGCGTAGTATGGATAATATACACGATTTAAAAAATATGTTTTATGTCGCAGCTGCATGCATTATTTTCGAACGAGCGATTAATTATTGGCTCACAGCGCGGACTGTGGAAGGATGAACGAGTGCGCTATAGTTCTTCCTACTGAAGTGAAGCGCGCACCGAGCGCCTTATCGAGACTAGCTGGAAAAGTGGTGAATATTCGAATTAGAAGTATCGAGGATATACAGAATTTGGAAATACCTAATTGTTTGAAGAAGGAACTAAGCGAATGTTATATAGAGGACTGTCTGTACTGTAAAGAAAAGATCGGCTTCGCGGAAGAGTTCGTGCGAGAGGCGAGCGAGGCGCGATTCGACGAGCCTTTCTCGAATGTCGGAGCCGATGGCTGTTTGCTTTATCGCAATTGGAAACGGCGATACGGAGTTCAAAAATTTTCGTGGAAGGTGAATCACGTCGTGCATTGTTTCTATACATTCGGTTGCCAATTCGAAAACGGAAATTATTTCGAGGAAGATGTGAGATATTGCGTGGAATGCGCGCATAGATCGAGCTTCGTGAGAAGCGTATCGATGCATATGAAAAAATCGGTGTATAGCGAGAGAGTGCCCGCCTGCGATCTTATCGACGAAGTCTTCGACGTGTCGAATAATTGGTGCGACGGCTGCGCGACGAGAGCTTTGTTCTCGTTATATCGAGATAAATGTAAAATAATGTATACCGATACGGATAGCCTCATTTATCGCATCGAGTGCGAGGATGTGTATGAAGATATGAAGCGCGACATTGACAGATTTGATACGAGCGATTACGCGGTGGACAACGCGTACGGTATGCCTCTAGCTAATAAGAAAATACTTGGTGCTATGAAGGACGAAAATGCCGGCGCGCTTATGACGGAATTCGTTGGGCTTAGAGCGAAGATGTACGCGCTACGAGTCGAAGGTAGAGACGATACGAAAAAAATTAAGGGTGTTAAGAGTGGCGTCGTCGCGAGAACGATAACGTTCGAAGATTACGCGCGCTGTCTTCGAGAAAGAATCGAGATGAGGCGCGAACAATCTTGCATAAGATCTAAGTTACACGAGGTGTATACGGTGTCGGAATTGAAAGTTGCGCTCAGCCCGCATGATGATAAACGATACATTGTATCAGGAACTATGGATACTTTACCGTGGGGGCATTATAAAATACCGCGGTAAGGAGCGAGGGAAACGTTATATATCGAGAATGTAATAAATAATATTTGCGTTTAATATAGTTTATTTTAATATAGTTTATTTTTATAAAATACTCCAATAGCGCGATATAAGAGAATAATGAGCGCATGTCTCACAAAAATCGTGAGAATATTTATAAACGAACGCGAGGATCGAACTGTTGTATCTTGGCTATTCGAAAAATTTCGGTGGTCCAGTTAGGTGTAAAGCCTTTCTCGAAGATCGTCTTCAACTTGTTGACGCGTACTGGATCAGCTACTTTGAATTTAGCCGAAGTCGCGATTTTTATATTGCTGTATACCGTATTTAAAAGTTTATCGGCGATCGCTGGAGTCACGTCGACGGGTCTCATACCTATAGTGCGGTGTTTTCGCGCGTTATATTCCTCGACGAGTCGAGGTAATTCGTTTATCCATTTATACGTTCCGCTTAGCGTGAAATATTTCCACATAGAATTTTTGAGTGTGCGATTAAATCGTTCGACGCTTTCATCACCGAGTACGTCGAGTAATGATTCACTTCGCGCTTTTCCACGAATTTTCTCACTTCAGCATTATAGAATTCTTTTCCTTTGTCGGTCTGCAGATTTTTCGGACACCGTTTAGAGTCTCACACTATCTTAGATAACGCTCGTGTAACCTCGTTCGCGCTCTTGCTTTTAAGCGGTATAGCCCAAGCGTATTTGCTTAATGCGTCGATAACGGTGAGTATGTAGTTGTGGCCTTTGTTAAGTCTCGCGTAAGGACGCATCTCGACCACATCCGCCTGCCATAGGTCGTCGTACCCGCGTATCGCGACGCGACGACGCGGAAAGTTTCTTCTCGCGGGCGCGTGCAATTCCTCGACTAGTCTTCGTTTTTCGGCGCTCATAATTCTCTTCTCTTTCTCTCAAGGATGACGTTGGGCGGGATCTCTCTCTCGAGCGGCTCGCCGCTCCGAGTGTCGCCGCTGGTCTCGCGAATCTTCGCTAGTTCCGTCACTCTCCCCGATAGCTCGTCCGCGTCTCTCTTCAATCGCGATGTTGAATTTTCTAATTCTCGTATTTTCACCGCAGAATCAGCCGCAGAATTCGCGGCGACGCGCGATTTTTGGGTTAGTTCCTGTATTATTTTCCCCTGATTGAACAGTATTTTACGGTTGCTCGCGCTTTTCGTCGAAGATTCCAAAGCGTTGAGCGATATCGTATTTTTTGCGGCATCGATTCGATCGCTTAAACCATTAATTCGTTTATCTAAGGCATCGATTCGTTTACCTAGAGCGTTAGCGTTAGATTCTGTTCTCGAAACGGAATTTTCCACAGCGTCTATCCGTTTACTCAAAACGTCGTCGCGCGCTTCGATCTTGGAAACAAAACTCTCCGCGGCGTCTATTCGTTTACCCAGAGCGTTATCGAGCTGGGTGAGTCTCGTAAATAGTAGAATGACGCCTTTCCCTGTTTCGTCCGCGTCTTTTCTCAATTGCGACGTAATTCCTTCAACGTAGCTTTTGCTCGTCGCGTCGGCGTCCTCCTCCGGCTTAGCCAGACGCTTTATCTTGCGCTATCTCGCGTCGTATTCGACGGAAGAGCTTAGACACAGCGCTTTATCGCGCACGTAATTTCGCAGAGATTCGATAGCCGGACGTAGTCTTCCGGTTCTCGCGTCATAGCCGCGGTTTTTTAAAAACGTGCCGAATTTGCTCACGGACATCGCAAATTCCACGCACGACTGCGGCGATCGTCGATGCGACGGCTCGATTTATACTATCGCTCCCGTCTCGCGAAGCTCCTCGATTATCGATAGAATCTCGTTTTCGTGAGCGTTGTTGCCAGCTCGACGCGAAGCGTCCAGCAATCGCAGACGATCCACTAATTCGTTTGGATCGTCCCAATGAATGTAATCGATTCTATCGTTCGTGACTCGCATGGTTGACGGTACGCG
>NW_021853163.1:21172-22718 GCF_003651465.1 Formica exsecta | reverse complement strand
CGTCTTTTCTCAATTGCGACGTAATTCCTTCAACGTAGCTTTTGCTCGTCGCGTCGGCGTCCTCCTCCGGCTTAGCCAGACGCTTTATCTTGCGCTCTCTCGCGTCGTATTCGGCGGAAGAGCTTAGACACAGCGCGTTATCGCGCACGTAATTTCGCAGAGATTCGATAGCCGGACGTAGTCTTCCGGTTCTCGCGTCATAGCCGCGGTTTTTTAAAGGCGTGCCGAATTTGCTCACGGACATCGCGAATTCCACGCACGACTGCGGCGATCGTCGATGCGACGGTTCGATTTATACTATCGCTCCCGTTTCGCGAAGCTCCTCGATTATCGATAGAATCTTGTTTTCGTGAGCGTTGTTGCCAGCTCGACGCGAAGCGTCCAGCAATCGCAGACGATCCACTAATTCGTTTGGATCGTCCCAATGAATGTAATCGATTCTATCGTTCGTGACTCGCATGGTTGACGGTACGCGACCCGCACCCATCTTTTTTGCGCTGCTGCCGTGAATAAGCGGAGCGATAACGAACTTGTATTTGTATCCTTTATTTCCTAAAACAGATTTTTTAGCGTCATGGTCGCGTTTATGAGCGTTCGTTGTTAACAATATACTCTTGTATGTTAATTTATCCTTTTCCGTATATGTGAGACTATCAGGATTTTTTATGAAGATTAATTCGTATAAACCGGGGGTACCGATGTATTTAATTTCATCTATAAGTATGGAGTCATCCGCGTCTATATTGAATCGCCTATTGCCAAGCATCGCGCCTTTCGCGCTCATGTACACTCCGTAAACGTGATCGATCTCATTTGGCGCTTCTCCGCCGAGAAGAGCCCCCAAGTATTTTCGTCCCAACGGTCCTAACCGGCCGTGCGGCATTTTGTAATCTTGAGAAATTTGCAAAGTTCGCTTAACAGACGTTTCAAACGTTGAGGATGACTCGAGATTTTCAGGTTCGAACGTTTCCTCTTCAGTTTCGTCCCGCGCGAATGGATCTCTCTCGATAGGATACACGTTTGACGGAGTAGAAACGGCATCTAATCGTCGTCGCGCTCGTATTCGTTTCACTTTAGGTTTTTTCCAAGCGGGGGTCAACTCTTCCTCCTTCCATTTTTCCTCATTCCATTTTTCCTCGACGCTCGTCGTTACAGGCGAAGCGTCGATCGCGTCTCGCTTTATCATTTCGCGTTTAATCTCATCTCGCTCGATCTCATCCCGCTCGGCGCGCTTGGCGATGCGCCGCAGCGGGTCGACGATTGGCTTAAAACGGCTCTCCATCGCGATCTCGTTCTCCATTTTGCCAGTTTTTAACGCTCTGTGTTTTTTACGAATCGATGCGCGCGTCTTAGCGATCTCTTTCGCCGTCTTCTCTCGTTCACCGATATCCGTCGCAGCCATCGTGATTAATAAATCGGTTCTTCTCGCTCGCGGGAGGGAGAGCGATCGATGCGTTCGACGTATTCGCGACGACTGATCGCTCTATGGTACGGCGAAATCGTTAAACCCTCGCCTATATCTGCCGGCGCTAAGCGCGCTATCTTT
>NW_021853163.1:18123-21061 GCF_003651465.1 Formica exsecta | reverse complement strand
GCTCTTCGTTACAGGCGAAGCGTCAATCGTGTCTCGCTTTATCATTTCGGGTTTAATCTCGTCTCGCTCGATCTCGTCTCGCTCGGCGCGCTCGGCGATGCGCCGCAGCGGGTCGACAAATTGGCTTAAAACGGCTCTCCATCGCGATCTCGTTCTCCATTTTGCCAGTCTTTAACGCTCTGTGTTTTTTACGAATCGATGCGCGCGTCTTAGCGATCTCTTTCGCCGTCTTCTCTCGTTCACCGATATCCGTCGCAGCCATCGTGATTAATAAATCGGTCCTTCTCTCTCGCGGGAGGGAGAGCGATCGATGCGTTTGATGTATTCGCGACGACTGATCGCTCTATGGTACGGCGAAATCGTTAAACCCTCGCCTATATCTGCCGGCGCTAAGCGAGGAATTCTCCCATCCGTCGGAGTAACGACGAATGAACAGTTAAATCGCGCGGCGATACTCTCGCGCGTGCCTCACTTTAGAGGCGTGTTTATGCGCGATGCGCTTCCATCGCGGGCGCGCCGCGATGAGAGCGGCATCGTGAATTTAGACGACGCATCCGGCCCGGGTACTCATTGGGTGGCATATGCGAAAAAAGGGGGCGACGCGATCTATTACGACGGTTTCGGCAATTTTCGTCCTCCGCGAGAACTCGCGCATTATCTCGGGCGCGATGCTAATATTCGATACAATTGTCGCTCCTAGCAAACGCGCGATCAGAATATCTGTGGACAATTGAGTCTTCGATTTCTCCGGGGGGTCGATTGGAGGAATCGCGCGCTATAATATCGACCGTCGCTCGTCGATCGAGCGCAGTTCGATTACTCTCGTCAATCATGTCGCTAACTCTTACTCTTTCCGGACGATGTAGCATTCTCGCGGCGAGTTACTTTCCGCCTCTGGATTTAAACGACGATGATTACGAGTTAGGTTTAACAAATTTCGAGACTTATAACACGATACCGAATGTAAATTCCACGAATAATAAATTTTACTTTGACGACAACGACGAGGTTATCGCGATTCCAGTGGGATCTTACGAGTTAAGCACTATAAGCGCGTATCTAAGAGCTACGATCGCAAACGACGAGTTAGAGAGGAGAGACGAGAGCGCGAAAACGAGGAATTGGAAACGAGCGATGACGATTATATATAGTGTGTCGACGACGACTATTTCGAAGACGATGACAACGGTGATAAGAGTGAAAATTTTATAACGCTTCGCGGTAATGATAACACTATGAGAAGCGAGATTAAGTGCGCGTATCGAGTAAATTTCACAAAACCTGATAACATCGGTTCGCTACTGGGTTTCTCGTCTCGCGTGTTACAATCGAATAAATGGTACGCGTCTGATAAGCCGATAATTATTATGGCTATTAATCTCATTAGAGTAGAGTGTAATGTCACGACAGGAGCGTATCACAATGACAAATCCGCGCATACTATACACGAGTTCGCACCTAATGTTTCACCCGGATATAAAGTGTAGGAGATCCCAGCGCAGATCATTTACCTCCCGATCATCGCGCGGACCATTACTGATATAAATGTGCGTGTCGTGGATCAGAACGGAAGATTAATCGATTTTCGCGGCGAAGAGATCACAGTTCGTCTGCACGTGCGGCGAAGACGATAGAGAGGTGCGCGATGCTCGTAGTGAACGGATCGAATGCGAGAAACGCGCCCATCGTCGCTATCGCGTCGCCCCTAGATGCGAAAAAGAGAAAGAAAAAGGGAGGAAGATTAACCACCGCTAACGCGGCTTTCCTGCGCTCTTTGGGTTTCGTCGTACCAAGAACCGTTTCTCCGTAAAAGTGAAATGTGCGACATTCTAAGCATCGGCGGGGAGCCGATCTTCGACGATCGTATCGTCAAGATTGAAACTCACACATACAATCCTTACGCTAATACTACGTTTGAAAATAGCGACGAGATACGAATTCCTATACAACAACAAGATCTGTACACATTACCATGTGATAGTTTTCTCTACATAGAAGGTAGACTCGAGTCTAAAGAATCGCCGAGTGCGCATGAGGAAACCGCGTTGGTGACGAGGCTAGTGAACAATTGCGCGGCGTTTATGTTCGAGGAGATTCGCTACGAATATCGCGCGAAACGCAAGAGCCTAAAATCGTTTTATTAAAGATACAATGGCGAATGCCACATATAGTGTTAAACAATATTAATAAATTAAGGTTATTGCGCACATTGGATAGCGGACGATATCTGAGCGTCGCTTTTCGCTCGTGGGATCTCTACGAGTTTCCGCTTCTACAGAGCACGACTAAACATTCGTGGGCTGTCAAAGCGGCGACGAGAATCACGACGAGGTCACGAGAAGAAAAAATGGCTGATCGAGATCTTAGGAAACGTTGCCGACGATCGCGACGTTGCCGTCTCCGTCGAGACTATCGATGCTGATTACGAGGATATCAAACGTCTGGAAACTCTAAACGCTTCGCGGGCCTTTCGCTGCGGATATCACGCGAAGAATTGCGCGTTAGAGAACGCTTGTAAATTGCACGATTGGTGGTTCGAACGACGCGATCATTTGCGTAATATGTGCGATTGATTCTATATTATATTACTTTATATCTACTCGTTTGTATTATAAATTATATCGAATTATTGTATATTATGCATCATCATATATTATATAACATATCGAGTCACTTATTTAATCTATAAATTTAATTATATTTTAAGCTTTATATAATGTATCGAATCTATTATCAATTATATAACCTACAAATTTAATTATATATAATGTACCGAGTGAATTATATAATCTATAAATTTAATCATTTATTTTAAGCTTTAATAAATGTATTCGTCATACTGTCGCAAAATACACGCTATACCAACAAACCGCGTTTTTCTTTTATCGCGGTCGCGTATCCTTTCCCACGATAATAGCTCGCGCATCTCCTATTTTAG
>NW_021853163.1:11302-17808 GCF_003651465.1 Formica exsecta | reverse complement strand
AATACTACGTTTGGGAATAGCGACGAGATACGAATTCCTATACAACAGCAAGATCTGTACACATTACCGTGCGATAGTTTTCTCTACATAGAAGGTAGACTCGAGTCTAAAGAGTCGCCGAGTGTGCAAGAGGAAACCGCGTCGGTGACGAGGCTAGTGAACAATTGCGCGGCGTTTATGTTCGAGGAGATTCGCTACGAACTCGACGGTGTGGAAATCGATCGAAGCAGAAATGTTGGGATAACTAGCACAATTAAGAATTACGCGTCGCTGTCAGTCGAAAAAAGCAAGATATTAAAGAACGCCGGATGGGATTTATCAGCGGCAACTCATTCGTCGATCAACGATTTCAACTTTTGCGTACCTCTCAGCGTGTTATTAGGTTTTTGTGAAGATTACAAGCGTGTCGTGATCAACGCGCGACACGAACTTATTCTGATACGAGCACGTAATGATAACAATTGTATCATATCGCGCGAAACGCAAGAGCCTAAAATCGTTTTATTAAAGATACAGTGGCGAATGCCACATATAGTGTTAAACGATATTAATAAATTAAGGTTATTGCGCACGTTGGATAGCGGACGATATCTGAGCGTCGCTTTTCGCTCGTGGGATCTCTACGAGTTTCCGCTTCTACAGAGCACGACTAAACATTCGTGGGCTGTCAAAGCGGCGACGCAACTCGAAAAACCGCGATACGTTATCTTCGCGCTACAGTCCGGAAAGAAGAACGTTCTATCCGAGGAATCTTCCTTATTCGACGATTGCGAACTAACTAATGTCAAATTGTATCTTAATTCCGATTTTTATCCTTACGACGATATGAATTTAGATTTCGATAAGCGCAAAGTCGCAGTGCTATACGATATGTACTCAAAATTTCGAAGAACGTATTACGGATGCGACAATCACGAAGCGCTCTTAAATCTGAATAAATTTTTATTCTACGGCCCGCTTGTAGTCATCGACTGTTCTCGACAAAATCGATTGGCCGCGATTCGGGCTCCTCGCTGATTGGCTGTGATTCGGGCTCCTCGCTGATTGGCCGCGATTCGGGCTCCTCGTCGATTGGCCGCGATTCGGGCTCCTCGCTGATTGGCTGTGATTCGGGCTCCTCGCTGATTGGCCGCGATTCGAGCTCCTCGTCGATTGGTGACGCGATAACTCGCCTATTCTCGTGTTCGTGAAGCCTGTCGATTAATTCAGGGATGGCGAAGTCGCGATCGCGAAACTCAAATTGCTCGGGGGCTAGCGCGACGTCGCGTTGGCGAGCGTCGCGCAACGCGCTGTGAACGTTTTGCGCCTGCGCGAGCATAGTCCTCGTCTTCGTAAATAAATCATAGAGCGATTCTCGCGCCGTTCTTATACAATCTTCTATCTGTTGTCTAAAGTAAAAAAGTAAAAGGATTATTACAAATTATAATTTATTATAAAAAAGTATTATAAAAATTTTAATCGAATACTTACATTGAACGCGCGATATCGATGTCTCCATCCAGCTGAAAGTTCAGTCTGAGCAAATCCGGACTGTTCTCGATAATGCCTCGCGCCTCCTCGCGCAAATCCGAGGCGAGATCTCCCAAAACGTAAGCCTTTATTGCAATTAAATCACCGTTCACATTAATATAATCGGCCGCGTTAATTATCTGCTGGATTCGTTCCATATCGAGTAGTTCGCGACTGATTTTAATTCTCGTTATTTCACACCTCGCCACTTTGCTCTTATACCGTTTCGCGCTTCGTCGACTAGTCACGTTACCGCGATAACGGATCGCGCGCTAAAAGCAGCGCGAGAGATCGCCGTCACCTCCTTAAGGAACGAGTCGCGTCAAGGTCGAGTCGCGCAAAGGTCAAATCACGCCGGGAGAAATCGCGACCTCAATCGAGTCCAGCGTCATCTCCCGGGCGATCTCGTTGATTTTGTTGGGCGTCTAGATAGGCCGGCGCTAACTCACTTTTATGAGAGCGAGAAAGATGGATAGAGAGATAGAAAAGGATGGAGATATGAGTTAGAACAGTTTGTTGACAAGCGAGGGGGACGTGTGGACAGGGGGAGAGGAGGGGGGGTACGTAGGGCGAGTCGGTAAGCGCGACCCCCGATCGAGCCGAGCGCCATCTCACGGACAATCTTAGCGATTTATATCCGCTCTCTCCCGTGACGTCACGCGCTCCCCCGACCCCCCTCGCCGCGCTTCCCGTTTCGCCCTACGTACCCCCCTCCTCTTCCCCCCTGTCCGCGCTTCCCCTCTCGGTCGTCTACAAACTGTTCTAACTCATATCTCCATCCTTTTATGAGATTTATCGGATCGGAACTCGTCGGATCCGAATCTGCTCGCGGTAAATCGGAGAGATAAGAAAGTGACGAGAGATCCACGTGTCTTCTCGGAGTGTAAGAGGTTAGCGACTTTAGAATGAGCGCGGTGGTTGAAAGCGATGGAGCGAGAGATTCTCGATGAGAAATAAATATGTGTGTCGCATGTTGAAAAGCCCCCGCGTTTATCCCGCCGACGGCGGAAACGGAGATCGGCATGCGAATGCGTTTTAAGCGCAAGATTTGCGCTAAACTTTCCGAAATGAATGTCATTTCCGAGCCCTGATCGAGGAGAGCTCGAACGACAGCGGTGCGGCCCGACGGACTGCGAACTGTTACCCAGGCCGTCGCTAGGAGGACGGATGAGCACTTTCGCGTTACGGTTGAGGCGTTTAGCGAATTTACCTCCGGCGTCGCATCCGACACTTGAGGCGCCGAGCAATTAGACGGTGCAATTTTCAAAGCACTTGAGCTAGAATCCGAGTCAACGTGTAGCATCGAATGATGCTTCTTTCTGCCGATCTGAATAACAAGTTTTTCTGATTTCGAACCTTCTCGAACCAGGTGTTTGTCACAGTTTTTCATTCTAAGAAGAATGCGATCACGCACCGAGCGGGTGACCGCGACGCTGTTTGTTCTCGCTCGTGTTTTATTTTCTGAGGCAATCGTTTTAATATAACGGCGAAATTTAGAAACGAAATTTTAATGTTTCAATTTTGAACAAATAGTATGTTAAATATGAATACTAGTCTCTTCACGATAGAACATTTTTTCATAAGAAGCCTTCATAAGAAAATAAAAATAAAAGAATTCTTTTATTTAGAAAATAATTAAGAAAATAACATATCTACAAATTTTCTTTTTCGGAGTGTGTCATGTTAAGGTATCGAGGTCTACTCGATGTAAGTTAACTCGCTGTTCCGAAAAATATGTAATTTTCACACCTGCTGCCGATAATGTAGATGATGTGTATATCATCTAAAATCCATTTTTTTAAATACAAAGATTTATTTAAATTACAAAAAAGCGACTTTTCCCAAATGAAAATAACAATGAAGATGTCATCCCCAAATGATTTCTAATCGATTTCATTCATAATACATATAAAACATAATCACTATCTGCTAACTTGACGCTCGATAAAATTTTGTTAATAACAAAAAAATATTATTACCCAAATTTAAATGATTTTTCTAAATTTCCCTAAATGATTCCCAAATTATATAAAAAAAAATAATTAAAAAATATTCAATTTGTTTGCTAACTCTACGGGGGTCAATTTTGGCCGTTTAGAAGTAATTGAACTGTGGTTAAGAAATATAACTAGCATTTCCTATAATTTCAAATATGGCACGTAACTTGATACTATCATCTTCAGATGACGAAGATACCGAAGAATTATTAATCAGAAGAGAAAGAAGATTTAAACAAAGTGTTAATTATTTTGAGGAACTGGATGACGTTGAATTTAAAATGCGATTTCGACTGAATAAAGCATTAGTTTTGTTAGTATTAGAAAATATTAAAGATGAATTAGAATTCTTGATTAATAAGTAAGTTGTCTAAATTTTTTTTCAAATATTTCTTATTACAAATATAAATTTAATACAAACATATTCTTTTAAGAAACAAACCTATATCTCCTATGGAACAATTATTATTGATCCTTCGCATTTACGCTACGGGATCGTTTCTTATAACAATTGGAGACTTTTCTGGAATTTGTACAACTTCTGCACATTATATTGTACATAGAGTCAGTGCAGCTATTGCCAGACTACGACCTTATTATATTCATTTTTTAAGTACAGAAGAAGAAATAAGAAATAAACAATTGCGATTTTATAACATTGCACGTTTTCCCAGAATTGTTGGTTGTATAGATTGTACACATATTCATGTGGTAATTATTTAAAATCACGGCTCCACCTGCAAATTTTTTTGATAACTTTTTATACTTAGAGAATAATGTAAATAACAATTTTTAATCGGGAGAGGCTAAAAAAAAGTTATAGACCAAAAAGCGGAAAAAAACGGGGTAATTATTTCGAAATAATTACCCTTTTTTGGTCTATAACTTTTTTGGGGGGCCCTCGCCCAACTAAAAATGGTTATTTATATTTTTTTCTAAACATTAAAAGTCCGTAAAAAAATTTACAGCCCATTTGCAGGTGGAGCCGTGATTCTGAATAATTACCATTCGTGTTCAATCATTCGGTAAGTTATTATAAAAATTATTAATTTAATCTATCTGCCTGAAGGCTTTTTATTTATTTTTTTTTATCTGTAATAGCAACTTAGAAATAACGGATATGGTTGCTCGCTGGCAAGGATCTGTACATGACAGCACCATTTTTAATAATAGCCGTTTAAGAGCAAATTTTGAAAATGGGATATATGATGGTTTGCTGTTAGGAGATTCTGCATACCCTTTAAAACAATACCTTCTAACTTTATTAATAAATCCACAAACTGCTGCAGAGCAACTTTATAATGAATCACATATTCGTACACGGAATATAATAGAATAGTCTTTTTGGCATTTGGAAAAGAAGATTTCCGATCTTAGCTCTTGAAATGAGATATCGTTTACACAGGGTAATGACTATAATTGTTGCAACAGCAGTTCTTCATAACATTGCCAGGCAGAACAATGATGTAGAACCAGATATTTATCCAGATTTTTGAATTTACCTATACCATGGGAGCAAATGTTAGAAGAATGCAACATTAATCATCGAATTTATAACAACGAAGCTGTTGACGTAACAATTCGATCAGAATTGATTCATAATTATTTTGCCAAGTATGATCAATTTTTATTTAATATTAATACTTTCTTGATTTAATAGATTAATATGCAATTTTAGTTATGTATTAATCATATTATTATGAAACACTTAAATATAATATATAATAATAAATTATCTATTATGTTCTCTACTAAATTATTTTTATTTCTTTTTCAGCCTTTTGTAAATGTACGATAAAATGAAACATTTTTAAATTTTTAACACAAACTTAAAATTTTTTTTTATAATATTGTAGAAACATTTTGTACCTCAAATTAAAACAGCTATCATTATAATTATTACTGTAGAAACTAAAATATACCCAGATAGCCAAGTTTGGCCGATCACATATTGCACAATAATTATGCTTTGCAGGCGTGTTTTATCTTTACTGTATTTTCGTCGTCACATTGTGACAGCAGGCAATGCTCGACTTTTGCTGCATTTCTGCCGTTACGTTGTAACGGCAGGCCATGCTTGATGTCTGCTGCATTTCTGCCGTCAGATCTGATATGGCAGACTTCGCTCGATATTTGTTACATATCTGTTGTCACGACGTAATAGCAAATAATACTCGATTTTTGCTCCAGTTTCTCTGTATATTATATCGGCAAACCGTGCTGCCAAAAATTAAGCTTAATGAGGATGCAGCAGAGCGGGATCTGCTGCGAAGTCATGATTGAATTTGCTGGCATACTGCTGGCATACTGCTAGCATTTTGCTATCTGGGATATCTTATATAATTGTAGGAACAATTGTAATTCAAACAATAAATATCTATTATCAATTATTATCATAGAAATTAAACCATTCTTAAACCTACGGAAGACATATAAGAACTATCACAAAAACGTCACTGTCACTATAATTATCATAACTATAACATAACTATAACTATAACATAACTATAACTATAACATAACTATAACATAACTATCACAGTTATCATTTATTTTTGCAATTCTCTTTCTAGTATGTGATCTTTTAATAACAATTCTTTTTCCAATAATTGTACTTCTAATTCCTCTTTTTTCAATTGCACATTCAAAATTTGCATTTCAACTTTGCTTTTCGCTTTTAAATCTTCTGTCATAAATTCTATGAGTTCCATCTTCGATTCTGCCAATATATTAAATCGTGACAATCTTGAACTTATATCGTCGTTTCTTTTCTTGCGTGATCTGCAGTTATTATTTTCTGAATCGGATTGATTGTTCGACAACTTCCTTTTTGTTTGAAGTGGTGTACTTATTTTTTTTTTAATATCTCTATTGTAGTTATAACCATTTATTTCGGGATATTTCTTGTTCTTGTGATTTTTGTACATTATTTCTTCCTTTAGAACGCTTTTCAGTATTACTCACAAACTATAACAATATATATAAGATATATATATATAT
>NW_021853163.1:8343-10556 GCF_003651465.1 Formica exsecta | reverse complement strand
TATATATATATATAAATCAGAGATGAGGGGAGAGATGACCAATGCTCCGAAAAATCCCATCCACGAGATTAAAGCCGTTGCATTGCGCCATTTGTCTGAATTACATACTCGCGTGGAGTAATGTTAATAAGGCAGTAGTACTGTGTTATCCGAAACGTGGATGTCAATTGATACATAATGTATCAATTTTATCCAATATGATATTTTAAATAAATATATAGAATATTAAATCGTGAAAAAATTAAATATTGAAATTGTGCATATTGAAATTTGTATATTGCTTCCTCACTTTTTCCCATTGTTCACAGAGCAATTATCTTTATGAGCAAATGAATTTATTAATTTTGGCATCCTTATAAAGAATGCTTCAGTATGCTGGGAGAAACAATAAAGTAAAGTGTACAAATATAATTTGTACGATTTTAATGATTATAATCAAATTCTTTTTATGAGATTAATAAGAGTACGATATTTAATTATCCTCACACACATATGCCACGATATGATACTCTTTAGAGGCAATCAATGATATTTTAAATAAGTGTAGAACTTGCTGATTAGCGATCAACATACGCGGAAACAATGTGTATAAAACGAGACAATGTGTGGACTGTAAAATTCTTATGGACTTCCGCGCATAGTAATAAATTTTTTTATTTAGACAAGAATAACAATATTTGAAAATTATAAAAAAATACAACTTAAAATTTAAAATTGAAGAAAATGAGAGGATATTGATTATTTAAAATATTTCATATAATTCTATGGCTACTGAATATCGAGAAATTAATTAATCCACATGTGTATCTACAAAACATCCAGAAGACATTTACTTTTTTATTTTCAATTCTTTCTTGGTAGCCTGCTTTGCTACATTGCTTCGGAGTTTTCGAATCTTTCGTTGTAAGCGATGAATAACATTTTGCACTTTTTGAATTTTCTTCAGTAAATTGATCATAAGAGTGTCAAGCTGTACAGATATTGAGGGTAGGCGTGTGACCGGTGACCGCTGAAATATCAGCGTTGCTGTTCTTGCACCCTAAATCATCATTGAATTATAATTATCATACAGATTTTTTTCGTGCAGCTGCGATCGATTTAAATATGGTATTGGTATAGCATTCCATTTCAACTTTATTGTATCAGCGTTGAGAAAAATGATGTCGCTGAAATGGTTGCTACATATGCGTTATTTTTCACCGTAGTTGGACAAATTGTAGCTAGTCAAGAATATATTTATGATATAAGTTATCTTACATCTTGCTAAAAAATAATGTAGTAACGTAAAATGCATTGTCTTCCATCAATTCTTAACAAAATTTTTGTCATAATTTTGTCGACTTTATAAAATTGAATTAAAGTTATAATTCGATACAATCGTATGCAAGCATTAAGTTTTTTTTGATGATATTCAGTGTACTCACATCTGTCACATACGCTTATCATACTGTGTATCATATAATATATATGAATATATGACAATTCTACCTCGTAGTGCTACCAAATTTATATTGCGTGATTATCAGATCAGTGATTGAGCAAATTTGGGACCCGCAATATAATACAAAAAGCCTGTAAAAAAGAAAAAAAGACGTTATCATGTGCATCGAGAAACGATTTTTTTTGTTTTATTTAAAAACAAATAATTTAAAAAAAACATTGTAAATAATTACATACTTTTTCGAAAAGCTCTCGAGATAAGCTACAAAAATATGCAATAAAAAATGGAGGGTTCCATTTAAGAAAACATTGACCACATTGATCTCACCTTGAAAAGGTCACTCAAGGTCAAGTCCATATTTTTATCATGTGGCCCTCTCGAAATCATGCAACTTTTGTCTGAAACATTTTTGTCTATCGGGCTCAGTTTTCGAAATATTTGACTGTATCCCACCCTGTATAATTATACAGGGTGAGTTTTTTAACTTGAAACTGTAAAATATCTCGGAAAGTAAGCTTTATCGAAAAAAATGTTTCAAACAAAAGTTGTAGGGTTTGGAGGGGGCCACATGATAAAAATATGGATTTGACCTTGAGTGACCTTTTCAAGGTGAGATCGTTTTCTTAAATGGAACCCCCATTTTTTATTACATATTCTTGTAGTTTATCTCGAAAGCTTTTCAAAACACTAGAATAAAGTAGTTTTTCATTAAGTACTTTTTGAGTTAGTTTATATTTTAATCTGACATATTTTGATATAAAAAATAAAATAT
>NW_021853163.1:0-1327 GCF_003651465.1 Formica exsecta | reverse complement strand
CTGTGTATTCTTTGTGTCATTCTAAGTCAAAAAGTCTTAATACACATATGCCCTAAAGTCGCTTGTTTCGAAGTTATAGCGAAAAAATGCAAAAGTAGTTATTTCTCACACTAATGCGAGAAAAGCACCTTTATGACTTACCTTACCGCACTAGTAGTGCGGAAATAACAGGCATTACAAAAAATATTGTATGTATGGCATGTGCGGAAGACAACGAACTACGTCGCGCATGAAGTTGCCGCATGAACTGAAGCGAATGCGGCAACTTCATACTCAACATAATTCATTGTTTTCAACACTTGCCACACAAGATAATATTAATAAATTGACTATCGTTTTAAGTGAAAACATCGCATAAACATAGCTTAGAAATTTCTCTTATCTACCAACCATGAGTACATTTTCCAATAAAGAATATGCCGATACCCATTCTTTTTTTTAATCTCTAGTCTATGCGGATAAGCCAGTCAATCGGTAGCAGTTATTAAATAAAATAACAGACGCTTGCTTGTAATAATATACGTAACGATGCGGAAAAAGTTCGCGAATGGGAATTAGCTACAATTATTTGTCCTGAAAGAATGCTGAATATACAGGGGGTCCCATCAAAAGTTGCCACCCCTTTTTATCTTTTAAACTAAAAGAAATAGACCATAACAAATATATATTAAATTAAATAGTTCAAACTGAACTCTATTGTGAGTATAATGGTTGTTTTCAAACGCTATCTGTATTAACGAATGGAGAAGTATGCATAATTTTTTTATAATAATGTGAATATTTCGATATGATAAAAATTGTAGCACTATTTGAAACGAATACAACGAGATATGATATAATGTAAATATTTTACATATTATACGAGTTTTATCGACTTGAAATATCGCGGGCGACGTCTATCTTTTCACTTTCTGAGTTTTCAATCAATACTTTTGTTCAAAGAAATCTCAAAGTATACAATGACAACAAAATTGCCAATATTTTTTTGTTTATTGCTCTATAAACAAAAATCCCAGTTGTATGTTGTTTATGATATGTCATAGTACTAATTAAACAAATAAAAGGGGAATATCCCGAAACATACTTTATACATAGATATATATATGCTAAATGACTACTTATAATAACTTAATAATAATATGTAAAATATATATTATATGTATACATTTACATATATACAGGATATCCGGTAATAATCGTATCATCTCTCGTGTGCAGGTACAGCGGATTAATCCGAATAGAAAAATCCTCTATCATTTTGCGATGTTCGCAATAATTAATAAGAGAATTTAATTAAAAAAACATTAGCCAATTCGCGCAAGTATAA
>NW_021853162.1:19709-20034 GCF_003651465.1 Formica exsecta | reverse complement strand
GCAGTTCAGACGTTCATTTTATATGTGAAAATCAAAATATACAGCTTTGTAATTGCATAAATTTTTCGCGTTTTTAGCACCGTCGCGCACGACACATACATGCACATATACACATAAATATTATCAAATCATCATATTATATATCTTATTTCTTATAATTTATTAAATATATACAGGGTGTCCCAGACCACCCGTACATCCCTTTTCTTTCAAAAACTAAGCATTTTAAAGAAAAACGTTTTGAACAAAAATTGTATGGTTTTGAGAGGAACATAAGATGGTGTCATTGGTTTGACCTTGGATGGCATCGTTAAGGTCAAGTCAA
>NW_021853162.1:0-439 GCF_003651465.1 Formica exsecta | reverse complement strand
ATTTTATTTATATTTTTCATGTGTAGTATATGTATAGTATGTGTGTGTGTGTGTGGGTGTGGGTGTACGCGTTACAATTTATATAATTGTGTGTGTGTGTGTGTGTGGTTATATTTAATTTGTACTTTTAGATATATAATTTTCTTTATGTTTTATTATATATATATTTTTAAAATGGACGATAGTTAGATGCGGGCGGTATTGGCACGTATGTGGATGGTCCCGACGGCACAGGCATGTATCCAGACAGTGCGGGATGCGCAGGCACGTATCCAGATGATGCGGGCCCGTATGCGGATGGCGCGGGCACATAATTACATGCGGGCGGTACCTGCACATATCCGGATGGTACAGGCATTGCAGCCATATACCCGGATGGTGCAGACATGTACCCGGGTGGTGCGGGCAGTACGGACACGTATGCAGGTGCCGATACGGG
>NW_021853161.1:4687-5025 GCF_003651465.1 Formica exsecta | reverse complement strand
AAGTCCGCGCCTGCGAAACCCGCCGTACTCATAAGCCTGCTAGCAGTACGTCCGGTTAAGAATAAGTCCGCGAATCGCGCCGTAATCGCTAGAAATAAGCCCGACCGGGATAACCGCGTCGCGATCGACCCGCGTGTAAATAGCGTCACCGTAGATACTAAGCTAACGCGCTTGTAAATAAAGTAATAGTTAAGTCGAATCCGCTTCACGCTGCACGCCGCTTCACGCCGACCGCTTCGCGCTTGCACTTCTTGCTGCACTCGCGTCCTAACGCCCGTTTGCCATCAAGCGCACTCCGCCTAACACCGCCCGGCCCTGCACGCTACTCTGTATACATT
>NW_021853161.1:0-1389 GCF_003651465.1 Formica exsecta | reverse complement strand
AGCAACGTATAGAATTTCGTTTCGAATATTTGCTAGCTACAAATAGTCTCGAAGACGCGATATCTCGCGAACCACAAGCGATGGTTAACAAAGGAAAAGCGAGCTACTTTAACTTTATCTAGCGAACGTCTACGTACAAAATTCACACACTGTCTCGTCAAAAATATCGGATCGAGTGCGCCCGGCGGTTCCCCGAGAGAGCTTTTATACAACCGATCTTTTTGTGTTCTAGAATTTTCTACTTGTTTGTCTCAAATTTCGCGTCGGTTGTTATGTTCGATGATTAGTTAAAATTTGAACGTTGTTATTAGACTTTGTTTGTCGTTTTAGGCTCTCCCGGGTGACCGCTGCGTGGCCCGCATCGATAGGCACGAGCGATGCCGCGGGCCTGACGCGATTCGCGTAGCGCCGCTGTCGAAGCGCGCTTTTATTTGTCGAGCGCCGTGCGACGCGCGAGATGGTGGCTACCGCGCCAATTTTCGAGTGCGCTTTGTAATAGCGCGCATTAGCGGATAATAATTTCTATAGTTCGGTTTCGAACATTCCGCCCGCCTCGTATTGTGGAACATACGAAGTTGACCGCTGTGTTGCCCGTCTTACCGCGTACTGATTATATGCGGCTAATGTCAGCTCGTGACGTTAAGGCGAGCGGCCGGCGGGGTGCGGTACGGCGCGATGGAATGCGCGTTCCATTCACAGTTTTTCGGCTACATGTTAATCGGCGTAGTATCGCGTATGTAATGCCGCGATGGCGTGAGTCTCGTGATTTTCTGGATACGGTGTCCGTTGTGCTGTTTCGTGTGGGTGTGTAACTGTGGAGTGGAGTGTGCTTGTGTGAGTGTGTGTATCTGTGATGTGGCGTGTGTTGTGTCAGGCGTCTTCCTTGGTGAGGGCCGCCGTCGAGACGGCCTGAAGCGCCGAGCCGTCGCGAGGACGTGGGCGCGGGAAATACGGCGTCGGTCGAGTACGACGCGGTTGCGGCGACGGATGAAGGCGATCCGGAAGGCCCGCGTCGCTCGAGGTCCTTGCCCTTTGAAGGCTCGCAGTCTTGTCGGTCACGCGTGTTCGACATCTCTCTTGAAAACCGGCCGAGCCGGCTTCATCTGAGGTCGCGGAACGTCCTCTTGGAGAGGCTGCGGGGATGCCGCCCGCCATAGCGGACACATCGACAGGTGCTGACAGCAACCCTTGCCGAACGCGCGACCGCTCCGGATCCCGTACACCTGGCGGATGGCCCCTAGCTTCAGCTTTCCGCGCAAAATCCGGCGATGACCAGTCTCGACGATGAACCGAGTGATGCCTGACTCTCCGGGCAAGATGATCTGGCGTCTTGAGAAGGCGAAGAGGGCGGATTTGTGCTGACCTTGGTGGATACCCTGAGGTTTTCTG
>NW_021853160.1:0-324 GCF_003651465.1 Formica exsecta | reverse complement strand
TTTCTGTTCAGTTTACTGTGCTCTACCTGCTCACGAGCGTTGTAAGGGTGCTTTGGGATACCCTGTATATTACAATATAAATTCATAATTAATGTTTAATGCGATTAGGATTTCTTTGATTTACGAAGTTTATCCATAGAATGTATAATTTGAAAGAAAATTTTTGTGTAATTTATTTACATTTTATATAAAATTTTATAAAGTTTTATATAAAAAGCATGTGTCAAAAAAATATATTATGATTTACGAGTCGACTAAAATTTCAATTTATAAATATATATATACATTATATATTATCTATATATATTATCATTCACATATATT
>NW_021853159.1:0-238 GCF_003651465.1 Formica exsecta | reverse complement strand
ATATAACGTTTACGAATAAAGCAAGTTTGATCATTCTGAGACCGATTAATGATACCATATATTCCGTCTTGGTTATTAGGAGTACTTGAATTATTTGATTAATCAATAAAATATTGCGAACAAACATTTGATTGATTAATCAGGGCAAATAATCTTATGCTTTGAAGCCAAAATAACGATAAAAACGGGAGAAGTACTTTATATTAGTTATATTATTAATGTATCATATATTTATATT
>NW_021853158.1:0-250 GCF_003651465.1 Formica exsecta | reverse complement strand
TCTATCTTATCAATAAAAGCGACAATTTCACTGAAATTTTTTTTTTTTTAATTTATCACAAACAAAATAAATCATTTTATCTGTGGTTGGATCATATTTACAGTTATAATCTATATATGTTAAGGTTACAAACATTTTCTAAATCAATTAGATATTAAATTGACTGCTCTCTCCCCCTCCTTACTCCCTCTCCCACAACTCCCCCCTCTCTCTCTCTCTCTCTCTCTCTCTCTCTCTGTCTCTCTCTCTC
>NW_021853157.1:0-257 GCF_003651465.1 Formica exsecta | reverse complement strand
T
Organism: Formica exsecta; assembly: GCF_003651465.1. Lineage (NCBI taxonomy): Eukaryota > Metazoa > Arthropoda > Insecta > Hymenoptera > Formicidae > Formica > Formica exsecta. The sequence continues at coordinate 256 of NW_021853157.1, read as the reverse complement.
TAACTTAAGCGGCCAACTTAAACATTTCAATCAATAAAAAAAGGAAATGCTTCCTCTCTAAAAAAGGCATGTTATTGACATTGTTGCCTCTTTTCCGTGATGCTGATTGGTTCTCTCGCTGTGCTTACTTCATTGAGTAGCTGTCATTGTGAAGATAGTATATTTTGATAGTTTGTAGAGCTTGACAATTCAATGTCTTATAATAGTTAAAAAATAATTTATATAAATAAATTCAAGATTCTTTCAGATAAGTTGT
>NW_021853156.1:0-508 GCF_003651465.1 Formica exsecta | reverse complement strand
ACTGATAATACGATATACCACTTCAGCTAAGTCTGTTACACATATTGGCTGAAATTTAGTCGTTCCATTGCCAATTAGCGGCAAAAAAGGAAGAACAGTTGCTAATCTTGCAAATTTATTAAAGAAGTTATCTTCTTTACCAAATACAAGGCTTGGCCTAATTATTATTGCTTCTTGAAATGCTGAAGTTACAGCTTTTTCACCTTCCAATTTACTTTTGGCATATTTTGACAACTTGCTATTTTCTACTCCCATAGCAGAAAAATGTATCATCATAGGTACATTTTTCATTTTTGCAGCTTTTGCTATCCTTTCAGCTATTTTAACGTGAACAGCGTAAAAATCGTGCTTTTTTGCTTCATATAATATTCCCACTAAGTTTATGGCTACATCACATTCTTCCATACCCTCTAGAACTGATTTTTCATCAAAAAAATCGCCTTTAAATATTGATATTTGTCCCAAATTGCCACACAATTTTAAACAAGCAGCTTTTTCCTGATTACGA
>NW_021853155.1:0-782 GCF_003651465.1 Formica exsecta | reverse complement strand
CTTAAACTTAGAGTAATATACTTTTGCTTATATTATCAATTGGAACGCGATGGAAGACTATAAAATTCCTATAAACTCATAAAAAAACCAAAAAAATATATAATTAGAAATATACTGTATATAATATCATTATTTCCCCATCAATAACTTCATTAAAATAAATAAACTGTTACTAACTGCATTACATCTTGCAATAAAACTTAAAAAATTAAATGATGTGTTAAACTTTAGTAATAAAAACTTTGGTATGTGGAAGTACTGACAAGTAGTAAAAGTCACATAGTAGGTCTTCCTTTTAGTGTGCATCACGATTGTCAGGTAATATCTTTTTACTTTCTCGGTCATATCGCAGCTTACTAAGGCGGAACCATTCGCTTGCTACAGTTTCGAAGTCGCATTCGTCGACACCCTTGGCTCTTAAAATACCTAAAATATTCAATAATATTTTAATATTACAAATAAAATCCTTACCCATTTAGGCAAAGAATAAAAATATGCAACTTGTAGATAGTGGGCACTATGGGGCGTCAAAACAAACCCCCACTCCTCAGCCACTGGCGCCGACCCCCTGCTGTGACTGTCTGGGGCCCTCCCCCCTAAAGGTGTCTGTGGAAAAAAAGAGTGGAGGGGACTCGTGGACGTCTACGAGACAATTTTCTCTTTAAATTTTTCCTTTTAAATTTTCTAAATTTAAAAAAAATTTTTTTCCCTTTAAATTTTTCCTTTAAAATTTTTTTATTTTTTTATTTGTTTATTTTTTCCGGTCGCGTGAACATGCTTGG
>NW_021853154.1:0-404 GCF_003651465.1 Formica exsecta | reverse complement strand
CTGGCAAATTTTTTTCTGCACCTTGTGAGTGGACGTACAAAAAATCAATTGTAGTTGACAACTAGAAGCTCTCATTTTTCGACGTGTACCGACGACTATATATACGATTCGCGTTCGAAACACTTCCGGATTTCTATCGATTAATCAAATCTAAAAATATCTTGTTTAGTATTTTCTTTAATTAGCATAATTTGTATTAAAATAAATTATTAAATGTGTGCGTGATTAATGAGGAAGAAGCGATAAGCGTTTCAAAAGAATACATCGTTTACGTCGACTAGTCAGACAGCCATGTAACAATGAACTTTGCAAATGACATATTGTTTGCAAGAAGTAGCATTGTAATTAGTAATAAGTTTATATCAGCTGCTTTCACAATAAGGTATCGCGCTGTTCAAGGTTAA
>NW_021853153.1:0-376 GCF_003651465.1 Formica exsecta | reverse complement strand
CACACACACACACACACACACACATATTTATATGATACACACAATTTTTTAAGTAAATATTTTTATTAATATTAAACAGTATCAATTATTTCTGCGCATCCTTTTTTCCTTTTCCTACTCGTGCATTCCTCACGCTATCTCTCTCATACCTGTGCGCTATTCTTCTCCCACGTCCATGCGAACGTATCCTTCTCCCACACATTGCGGACGCCTCGCGCTATCTCTCTCACATCTACTCGCGGCATCGTACCTTTGCGTTCCTCTCCCCGCAGATCCCTCGCCTATCGGTTTCTCTGCGGTTCCCCTCTCCCCGCCAGGATTCGCCGGGGTACCCCCTCCGCGGACCCCTCGCCTACTGGTTTCGCCGCGATCCCCC
>NW_021853152.1:7600-36374 GCF_003651465.1 Formica exsecta | reverse complement strand
TCTCTCGACGTACTCTGCTTAAGATGTAGAAAAGTGATGAGGTAGGCCGTGACGTCATACCCCCCGCGCCGGTTTCCCCTCGCTCCTCACCCCCCCCTCAGAGGACCTGGGTTAGAACCCGCATAGCTATACTACTATCCTGCAAGATTAAAGCATCCCAATAAAACAAATAAATTTTCCCCGAAATATCCTGCACAGCGATTTCCTGTCGAAGAGGACGCCTTCCCGATTCTTTTCCCCGGATGAAAATTGCAATAGTGGGATCTTCTAATTGTCTCTTCCTCCACTTCTCCAAATTATCCTCTCCCAAGACCATTCGAGCAACCAAATTCTCCTTTGATTCCACCTTGTTACAATAAACGCACCTTTTCTCTGCACAAGGTCGTCTCGACAGACCATCGGCGTTTTGATAAAGTCGTCTTTCCAACTCTTTAAAGGACATTAACCATCGAAGAGAACTGTGGTCCGTCCGAATTAGAAATTTCTTTCCGTATAAATAATGATGGAAGGACTTCATTGATTCCACGATAGCCAATAATTCCCGTCGCGTCACGCAAGAGTTCCTTTCCGGCTTGCTCAAGACTCGAGTGAAATAAGCAATAACTTTCTCGCCGCCATTCTGCATCTGCGACAATACTGCTCTCACACCATGATTCGAAGCGTCGGTATCAAGAATGAATTCCCCTACCTCAGTAGGAAATGATAAAATCGGCGAAGATATTAACTTTTGTTTTAGCTTCTCAAAAGCTTCCTGACAACCCTGAGACTATTCGAATTTAACCTGACTTTCAGTTAGCATAAATAGGGGTTTCGCTATTAATGAAAATCCTTTTACAAATTTCCTATAGTACGAACAAAATCCCAGAAAACTTCGCACCTGCCTCCTAGTACGAGGAACAGGCCAATTCCTTACAGCAGAAACTTTTTCAGGATCCGTAGTAATTCCTAATTCAGAAACAACATGGCCGAGATACTTGACTTGCCTTCCTAAAAGAGAACACTTCTTTGGGATAATTTTTAAATTATCTGAGCGGAAAGAAAGCGGGAAGAAAAACCATCCTCAGATTAGCCATCATATCCTCAAATGTTTTACTGAAGACGATAACATCGTCTAAGTATATCAAACAAATTTTAAACAGAATTTCCTTCAGAACTTTTTCCATTAACCGCTCAAAAGTCGCTGGAGCATTACACAAGCTGAATGGCATCACGGTAAACTGCCATAATCCATTCCCTACGGAAAACGCTGTCTTCTCCCTATCTTCGGACCGAACCTTTATCTACCAATATCCACTTTTCAAATCCAGAGTCGAAAACCAAGAATTTCCTGATAAACGATCCAAAATATCCTCAATACGAGGTAATGGATAAGAATCCTTGATCGTAACAGCGTTCAACTTTCTGTAATCAACGCAAAATCTTAATGAATCATTTTTTTTCTTTACTAGTACCACAGGCGAAACCCATGGACTCTGAGATTCCTCGATCACACCTTGTGATTTCATTTCTTGAATAATCTGGTCCACCTTCCCTCTGAGATGTATAGGAACCCGGCGTGGAACTTGTTTGATAGGTTCGGAATCCCTTATGTTAATGCTGTGCTCCACAACTTCGCAATTCCCCGCAGTTATATCTTCCGAAAATACATCCTGAAATTTATTTAAAAATTCAGCAAAAACACCCTTCTGTTCAGAATCTAAATTTCCTGAATTTTCCTCAAAGAGTTTCTTCAAGAACTTAGGAATTTTTTTCGTCGAATCTATTCGAGAACAAGAAAATTCTCCATGATTCCGTTGTGCACCATTTCCAAAAACAGGCTCAAAGACTCCTTCCAAATTGATCACCTCAAAAAAGTCAGTCCCTAGAATACAATCGTCTGAAATTCTGGCTATCAACATAGGAACATCTAGGGAATATTTTCCCAATTCTACTCTCACGACGACTTTATTACGAATGACAACCGTTTCACCTGTCGGATATTTCAAACTACAATAGTTTTCATCAATCCGCCGGCTAAGCCCCTTAGCCAATCTTTCATTCAAAATCGAAATATCAGAACCCGTATCAATTTTGAACATACAAAATTCTCCATCAATCTTTCCCTTATAATTAAAGAAATCTTTCTTAACTTTATTTATCGAAGAGCATTTATAAATAATTTTCGGGGCACTGACCTTGTTAGCCGAACTTGCCCCGTAAAGCTCGACTAACCCTTGTTTTCCTTGCTAGTTAATGCAGGACATTCTGACCGGTAGTGTCCCTGTGCTCCACATTGCCAGCACTCTTTATTTTTAACAAAGCTCCTTTGCACTCTATTAAAAGATTTATTCTTCTTCAAATTCTTACTATCTTTTTTCCCTTCCTCTTTCTTTGTACTCCTATTATATTTAATGAAATTAAATCTATTCCTTTCATTTCTGAATTGAAAATTATTTCTTTCGTCCTTTCTCTTGTTGAAACTACTTTCTTGAATAACCTTAACGGCCATGGCTCTTTCTAAAGCTAATTTCAAAGAAGTCACACCCTCTAATTGTAACGTGCGTTTAACAAAACCGTCTGATAACGCAGCGATAAATTGCGTACAAGCAATTTTATCTCTCACCTCGTGTGAGCATTCGGAGTAAGCCAATCGCGAGAGACGTTCCAAATCTGCGCCCAATGTAGCTAGATCTTCAGAATTTTTTTGTTTTCTATTAGTGGATTGCATATAATATGTCTGGGCTAAATGCCCTTCCCCAAAACGCAATTCTAACCTTGATTTTAATTCCTCAAACTTTAGATTCTCCATCTCACAAATTCCATCTAATACGGAACGCGCTTGTCCCCTTAAACATGACGCTAACGCGACCGTTTTAACCGAATCGGACCACATATTCGCCCGTGCTATCAGATGGAATTGAGCGAAGAACTCTCGCAAAGGAACACTTCCGTCGAAAATGTTAGGCTTCAATTTATAATCGACTTCATTATTTAAATTTCCGCGCTCAGTTCGTTCTAATAACTCTCTATTAATAAAACGACTTAGCTGGTTATTCCAGTGTAGTCCAGCTGTCGCATCCTCTCCTCCATCCCACGAAGCATTTCATAACGCTGATGTAACTGTGCCTCGTAGTCAGCTCGCCGCTGTATGCGTTCTTCGCGTAGCTGCCGGATCTCTCTCAGCGCAGATTGGAGAGTAACCGCCTCCAAAGACGGCCCCGATGTCGCAGTTTCCGTTGCCATCTCTGCAGTACGGAAGCGGTATTCTATAATGCCCCCACGGTAAAGTATCCGTAGTTCCGGATATCATGTATCGTTTATCGTCGTGTGGACTGAGCGCGACCTTCAATACCGACACCGTATACACCTCGTGTAACTTAGATCTTATGCAAGACTGTTCGCGCCTCATCTCGGTCCTTCGTCGAAGACAGCGCGCGTAATCTTCGAACGATATCGTTCTCGCGACGATGCCGCTCTTAACAACCTTAATTCTTTTTGTATCATCTCTACCGTCGGCTCGTAGCGCGTACATCTTAGCTCTGAGCCCGACGAATTCCGTCATAATCGCGCCGGCGTTCTCGTCCTTCATCGCACCAGGTATTTTCTTATTAGCGAGAGGCATACCGTACGCATTGTCCACCGCGTAATCGCTCGTATCGAATCTGTCGACATCGCGCTTCATATCCTTATCGCGTCACCGGTTAGCGAACTATGGAAAGCCTCGCGCGGTGGTAGACGAGTCTCCAGTAATTTATCGACGTCGTCGACGTACTCACGACGTACTCACGACGTACAAACACTCCTTTTCGCGCGAGAAGCTCGAAATCAGCGTCGTCGAGATCGGAAAATTCCGAACGCGCGATCCTCAGTTCGCTCTTGTCGAGATACGACGCCAATTTTTCGAGACTCGCGCTTAAAAACTTGGAAGAATCCACGAAGCGCAATTTCAGGCGTCTCCCGAAACATCCCTCGTTTGACGCATCCTCGACGTTCTTCGTGAAAGAGATGTACATTTCCTTCGTTAGCGGCAACAAATCGACGCTGCCAAGAAAGGCGTTAGCCACATCTTTAATGATGAAATGCGCGTCGTAGCCCGATAAATTGTGAAAGAATACGGGAATTACGTAAGTCTCCTTATAATTTAAATTACAATTCAAATGCGCCGGACCTCTATACCGTCCGGTTAGATGACAGTGATCGCGCACGCGAGCGTCTTCCGATTCGAACGGTTTCTCGCATACGTGACAGTGCGTCGCGCTCATGAATCTCTCCCATTCGTCCGGTGTAAGATCCGTCATAGACGCATCGGTGTCGAGAATAGTCTTCGCGCGAAGCGCTAGATCGTACAGTTCTTTAACGAACCACGATACGCAATCCTCGCCGTGATAGGCTTTGTAAGTCAAGCCAGCATCGTCGAATGCGCATCGCGCGTAATATCCAGCGCTATAGACTTTGTGATGCTGAACGATAGATGTGTTCGGTGTTCTCTTCTCCTCTTTCTTCTCTAGCACGCATTCGAGATCGGCGTACACCACGAACGGAAGTCTCTCTTTTCTACAGTAATTGCGAAATTCTAACCATTTGTCGTTTTCAGTAGAAAGGACTATAGCGCACTCGTTCATCCTTCCACAGTCCGCGCTGTGAGCCGATAATTTATCGCTCGTTCGAAAATAATGCATGCATCTGCGGCATAAAACACATTTTTAAATCGCGTATATTATCCACATTACGCGACAAATTTTTTTAATTCGTACTCACCGATCGCATATATGCGCTTTATGTTGCCTATTGTTCAGTTGCAAGCAGATAAGTCGGGACAAAATTGATTCAGCACCGTCGAGTAGTGAGGATACCGCGAGCTTCTTTCCGTGTTTCTCGACCGAATATAAAGCGGCGACTACCGCATACGCGAAATTCGCGTTATCCGCAGATCGCACGTTAACCACCGCTTTCCTCAACGCAATCTCTCGCGGTATCTCGACATCCAGCGTGCATAGGATTATATTTATTCACGTTCACCGTTAAATTTAGTATTTGCGATAACGCCCATCTGCTATCACGCTCTTGAAACTCCTCCAGCGAAGCTAAAGTAGCGTCGACCACACGCTTCCCGTACCACTCTTGCAAATCGGAAAGAGGTAGAAGCGGATAATTCTTCGTGGCGATAGTCTTAACATCAATCTTGTCGCCTGAGACGAACTCGCCGATAAACACGGTATTGACCTTGACACTGTTATATTCATCTATAGCATCGCGTACTCGATCGAGAAGGTATCTCTAGCGACCTAGAGAAATCGCAAAGTTTCGATATAATCGAAGTTGATAACCGCGCCGGTTAAAGTGCGTCTAGGGAAAGCTGTCTCCATCTCGAACCACGAGAATCCCTCGCGCCTCTCTACGCCGCCTCCCACGCGTTCGAAACGCCGACGCAGATCGTCTCTCGCGCCCGTCAATCGAACGGTTCGAGCGATCAGAGAATTAATCGCTCCGGTGGATCTACCCCGGCGCTCGCCTCGACACCCCACCCGCAGAAACTCGAGACACTCGTCGCATCGTCTCGCCCACGCGCGATACGCGTCCACCGTCGCGACGTCCCGCGCGCTATTAAGAAGATCGCGCTCCTCCATCGTTTCTCGATTCATCACTCGTCGTTTAACGAAAGCCAAGATCTTTTATTGATAAACCACGTCTCTTCCTCGTCGTAACCCTCGATGTAGAACAAAGCTCTCGTCGCGCAGCTGCCGCACCAATTATTCGACACGTCGAAAACTTCGTCGATAAGATCGCAGGCGGGCACTCTCTCGCTATACACCGATTTTTTCATATGCGACGATACGCTTCTTACGAAGCTCGATCTATGCGCGCATTCCACGCAATATCTCACGTCCTCCTTGAAATAATTTCCGTTCTCGAATCGGCAACCGAACGTGTAGAAGCAATGCACGACGTGATTCACCTCCCACGAAAATCTCGGAACTCCGTATCGCCGTTTCCAATTGCGATAAAGCAGATAGCCATCGGCACCGACATTTGAGAAAGGCTCGTCGAATCGCGCTTCGCTCGCCTCTAGCACGAACTCTTCCGCGAAGCCGATCTTTTCTCTACAGTACAGACAGTTCTCTATAGAGAATATATAATATATAACATTCGCGTAGTTCCTTCTTGAAACAATTCGAATGTATCTAATCCACGGCTCCATGAGTGCGAGAGAGGGGTACCCTTGGAGAACGAGGGACAGCGAACACTTTGTTAGCAACCGCGGCGAGGAGTTTGGGCCCGGGGGAGGCGGGGGGGAAGAATCAGGGGGTACGTAGGGTGAGGAGGAAACGTGGCCCCGATCGAGCTGAGCGCCATCTCTTGAACACTCTCGGCGCCACGCTTCCCCCTCGCCCTATGTACCCCCTCCTTCCTCCCCCCGGCTCCCCCCGGCCCGAACTCCTCCCCGAAATTGCCTACAAGTGTTCGCTATCTCTTTTTCTCTAATGGGTACCTCTCTCTCGCACTCATGGAGCCGTGGATTAGATACGGCCTAGATCACCTACTACCGCCGTAAATTAATTTGTGAAGAAAATAACGAATTATTTCCACTTATCTTTAATGAAAAGCTTAGAGCTAATTCGCGTAATTGTAAATAATTCCGCTTTGAGTAATGATAATGATGAAATTGTACATGTCAGTTTCAATAACGCTCTTTCCGAAATTATGCAAGAGATAAAAAATTTACGATTTTCCAATGAAACGAATATTTCTGAATCTGATGCTTCTTTAAATAATGTATTTTCACACAAAACTTTTATAAGAGAGGATAGTAATTCAGAAAAAGAAAACAATGATTTTGAGGCATTTTTAGCACAATGGGCTATCACAAATCGTACTTCTCAAATAGCTGTATCACATTTATTGTCTCAATCATAGTGCCTTACTCGGTCTCCTGGGATCGTCCCGATTGCGCACATTACCGATCGGACACAACAATATTTCCCAATCGGACACAGACCCAATCAGACATATGTCTGATCGGACACAGTCCCGATTGGACACAGGCTCGATCGGACACAGACCCAATTGGACACAGTTCCGATCGGACATATACTTTTGCAATCGGACTGTATGCTTGGACGCAGTGGGTTCCGGCCCCCTACGGGAGGCTCCATTTCCGGAAGATTTAACCTAATCCAAACCAAATTAGAAATAGGTTTGGGTTAGGTTATATTTTCCGGAAGTGGAGCCCCCGTAGGAGGGCGGAACCCACTGCGTCCATACATATACTTTCCCATCCACACAACAATCGTGGAGTGAACTTCGCTCTGCTTTGGTAATTTTTGGTGTTTTTCGGTTTTGGGGGGGGGGGTGATGGGGTACGGGCACCTTCGACTGATTATTATGGTCATTATGTTGAAGTCACAACAAAGAGTTTTACCGAGAGATCCGACCACATTTGTCAAAATTCAGAAAAGTCCTTTTTCCAAATAATTACCCCGTTTTTAGTTAAATTATTGAAACCAATTTTTTTGCTAAAACCGAGCGCAATTACCCAAAATTTAATCAAATATGTATTCCACTGAAACTAAATAATTCCAACAAGATTTATGTTCGTTTGGGACTGTATCCGATATCATCTGTGTTTAATCGAGTCTGTGTCCGATCGAGTCTGTGTCCGATATCGTCTGTGTTTAATCGAGTCTGTGTCCGATCGAGTCTGTGTCCGATCGGGCCTGTGTCCGATCGGGCTTAAGTCCGATCGGGCCCGTGTCCGATCGGATCGTGTCCGATTGCAACCATATGTGTGTGATCGGAACTGTGTCCGATTGGGACTGTGTCCGATCGGACATGTGACCGATCGGATCTGTGTCCGATCGGGAAATATTGTCGTGTCCAATCGGTAATGTGCGCAATCGGGACTAACTCGGTCTCCCGAGCGTTGGCTATCATTTCTCTCCACATATCTCTATCCTTGGCAAATCTGAATAACTTTCCAGTTTCTTTAATGTTAGTCTATTTTCTAATGTTTTGCAGCCTAGACATTTACCTCCTGCCTCTTCTGCATTTGATTTGGCCTTTCATAATAAACTGGAGGATTCTGTACTGTGGGTTTCTAAGTATATGCCCCAAATAAACCATTTTTTTGCATTTTATGATGGATAGCAGCTCCGTATGGTATGAGCTCTTGCCAATACGAGGTTGAAAATTTGTTTAAAAATCCGTCCAAGGCAAGCGTAGCATTCTTCTTAAGCCACATTTCAAAAGCTTCGAGTCGGTTCATGGTATGTTCCTTTAATATCCATGCTTCCGCTCTATATAAGAGTATTAACTATATGTAACATTTCACCATTCTTTAACGTAGTTTTAGGCTTAAATCGTCATTGCTAAACATAGGTCTCATCTTTTTGAATGCAGATCTCGCTATTTCAATCCTTACACGAATTTCTTTATCTGGATCCAAATTAGCACATATCCAAGTACCCAGATATTTAAAAGAGGTGACCCACTCCACCACATCACTCTGTTTGTACAAAGTCGCACCCCTATACGGTTCTCTACTAAAAATCATAGATTTCGTTTTAGTTACATTTATATTAAATCCTGCTTTGACACCAACTACGTTAATTGTATTTAGTAGATATTGTAGGTCTTCCAGTTTATCGGGCAAAATAACAGTGTCGTCCGCATATCTCAAATTATTTAGCACTTTACCGCTGATTTTGACGCCAAATTCTGAATCCTTTAGAGCCTCCTTAAAGATGGTATTAGCATACAAATTGTAACGGCAAAGCCGTCACCGTACATAATATAAATACATATATATGTCTAATCACGCATGACTCGCTTGCTTCACCCCGCTCTACCCATCTCGCTTATTCACTCTATCTATTCGCTATCTTTCTCGGCATGCGCTATCGCTTTCGGCCCACGCTATCTCGCTCACGGTGCCCCCATGTGGTACCGGCCCCCACTGCCGGACCGACGGGGCACAGTGGGGGACACCGGCCGGGTATATAAGCCCGGCCGGCCGAGACATCGAGACCAGATCCTATCCTGCGATCCGACTCCTGACACCGACCTACCTACCTCTTGGGGCTAAGGCTTATCTTGGCTCTGCCGGGTTTCTCTGGCTCTCGCTACCTTACGGGCCAAGGCTTCTCTTGGCCTTACCGGGTTTCTCCGGTTCCTAGCACCAGCCCGGGCTGAGGTTCTCTCAGCCCCGCCGGGTTTCTGCGGTCTCCGTTGCCAAGGCAGCGCACGACAGGCCTGCCTGCAATACCCAGCCGCCTAACCATGAAGCCGGAGGACCAGCCGTCAACACACACCGGGCAGCGAGGAAACGAAAGGCCATTGACAATCATCGGCAAGGGAAGGATAACAAAATTGCGGGCGCTATTAGAATCGTCCAATAATGATAGCGAGTGGAAGCCGGGGAAAAAGTCCGGCAAATCGACGAAAAAAGGTACGCGCAAATAAATCAAGAGACAAACTGGGGCACTACGAGTGCCAGAGGCATGGGAATGTGCCAAAACCACAAATTGTGGTCTACACCATAAGTGTAGAACCTCCTACACCGAAAGTCTGCACTTTAAGTACAGCACTTTTACACTTTTTGGTTAAATTTTAAGGAAACGCTATTTTAGCATGCGCAATAATTTTAAGAGACAATTAAATTATGTTTAAGCCTATCTGCGAGATAATAGGCGAGATAATATTTTATAAGTTAATTCTTACCAAAGTGATATCATTTAGTTTTAACGTTTGCGATATAGTCCCTAATAACTATAAACATTTTATTTAGACTATTTTATTATTAGATTAAGCGAAACAAAGCAATAATTAAAATTTATACACGATATTAGTAATTACTGGGGAAAAACGAAAATGCGCATGCGCGAGCATCGAGCCGTCGAGCGGCGGACGGTAGTGGGGATTCTCAGAGAGGGAGAGTCCTCGTAGTGGGGTAGCGGTATAAAAGGCCGTGCGGAGGAGCACTCGAGGCGTTTTTGCGAACATCCGACGGTGCTGAAAAATTGTCTCGCGAAATTAAAAAATCTCTGTGAACTAGAGATACGCGATAGACAAAGGGCAAAGTATTAAGGGAATATATTCCCACTATAAGCCGTGATAATTAGCTTAAGAGTGTTAAGTTCATTTTAATGATTAGTTTGCGGATAATAGTAATCTCCGAGTTGTGGAGAACCGCGATGGTGATAAAGTCTGTAAAGAGAAGAGGCTTGCTTAAATATTTTATATTTTAAATATATACAGGGTGTCCCAAAGCACCCTTGACAACACTCGTGAGCAAGTAGAGCACAGTGAACAGAAAATTCTTGTAACATTTATTTCCATAACGCTTAATAAAGGAGTTATTATTGAGTAAAGTCTGGCCAATCAGCGTCGACCTTTAGCCGCGCGCCTGGTAGTGTGCGTGAGCGCTCCGTCGCTACGGCGATGCACACTCAGTTATGCCAGATTGCCCACGCTAGCAACACGCAACCGTAGTGGGAGGGATACGCACACAAACGAAAACCGTGTACATGTAGTGCGCAGAACGCTCTGAGCATTACATGTACACGGTTTTCGTTTGTGTGCGTATCCCTCCCACTACAGTTGCGTGTTGCTAGCGTGGGCATTCTGGCATAACTGTGCACACTAACAGACGGGCGGCTCACTGACATATGTCCGGCTAAAAGTCGGCGCTGATTGGTCAGACTTTACTCAATAATAACTTCTTTATTAAGCGTTAGAGAAAAAAACGGTACAGAACTTTTCTGTTCAGTTTACTGTACTCTACCTGCTCACGAGCGTTATCAAGGGTGCTTTGGGACACCCTGTATATATTTTATATGTTTATACATTAAAATCAGTGTAACAGTTATTAACTTACCTCGAGTCCGTGAAATCCTTACCTGTGTCCAAGCGTCGATTCAGAGATATCCAGCGAGTAGTCCAGCAGTCCTTGGGCGTTGCTCCGGGGAATCCAGCGGCGACCTGAAACAAAAAGAAAAGGATTAGAAGTAAAAGAGGGATTTCGTCCAACTGTCTAGATGTTGGACAAATTGCATCGTCCTGACGCTTAGTAACTTGTCCAGTGGCCATCCTGACGAGCCGTTGGTCAAGGAATACCTTGTTCGTTGGAGGTGAAACGAACTGGCGACCGTATAGTAAAAGTAGGGAAACCTGCACTCTGTGTGAATTTCTCCATCTCGTTTGTTTTGTCCGGTCACAGTAATATTGTCGCGATATTAGGAAAATAACCGGCGTTTTACGAACTTGCAAAGGATACGCAAAGTCCGGTCGAGATATTATATCCGTGAGCGCGTTAACCGGTACGAAGTGATTTATTTACATGATAAACAAATTGAATTGGCGACCGTGACAGGACGTTGCTATAAAAGGTGTTGCGGGTTGTATAATAGTGAAACGCGGATAATTACGTGTAATAGCGCGTGTGAATCCAGAAACAACGTTTCTAAACGACGTAGTAACGCGGCGACGAAGACGACTGGTAGTGCCGTCTGAATAATTAAATATTCGCGGGTGACAAGAAACGTAATGTCGGACAAACGCAAGAACGATTCGGTAACGGGAAACGCGAGCGAGCCCGAGTCTAAAAAACCGAAAATGATAAGATCTCCGGTAAAATCCCGAGATAAAATTAATACACGTTCAAAGGTTAAATTGAGCGCGGAAAAGGAGTTAGAGAGGCGCGAAGCGGAATATGAAATTCTAAAAGCGCAAAACGAGAAGTTCCGAAAGCGTATAGAGGAACTAGAAAGAAAACGCGAAAGCGACTTCGAAGCTGAAAGAAATGTAAGCTATTCGCAAGTAAACGATAAAGATTCAGAATCTCTGCGTGAAATATGTCGACGGGTGAAAGCGTTAGAGGCGCGCGACGAAAAATCCTCGCGAAAACAGACACGTCGAGCGTGAGGCGACTCGCGAAAAAATGTCTTATGCTAGGGAGGATTCCGTGCGACCCGAGATTAAAGTAGGAGGAAATACCGTCGCAAACGCGAGATTGCCAAAGGGTGGTTGACTTAAAAATCCATTCGAAGAACTTAGATATTCGGGGAGGAACGATCCGCAGAACCCGTTTAAGTTTATAAAAAAAGTTAAAAGAATTGCCGCGTACGAGGAAGTTGGGTACGTAGAGCAGTTATACTATTTCGGTAGTTGCCTAAGGGGCACGGCGTCGAATTGGTTTGAGATAAGAGAACCGGAAAATATTAACGAAGCGATTTATGCGTTTAAAGAACATTTCTGAGGCGAGGAACAGCAAGCGCGATTCCGCGAAGAAATATACGCGGGAATTTATAAATACGACAGTAATAAGTCGATGTCCGAGTACGCACTAGACTTGTCGAAACAAGCCAGGTATCTGGAACCACCGATGTCGGAACACGAGATAATCAGGTGCGTTAAAAGACATTTTGGCACAAATATAGCGCGTGAAATTCGACCGACAACCGTGAAATCTATGGAAGAATTTATTACGTTGCTTGATGAAATCGAGTATGAGCAAAAAAGAGCGAGAAAGTCGTACAATAATAATATTACGAATAAAGAAAGATTTTCCGGGGCGTATCCCGTTTGGACAGAACGATTAGACACCGCTCGATTGGACACGTAGTATTGGACACGGAACGAATCGTACGGTGTCCAATCGTGCAATGTCCAATCGTGCCGTGTCCAATCGTGTAGTGTCCGAAAGTGCAGTGTGCGTGTCCCATTGTGCGGTGTCCAATCGTGCGGTGTCCAATCGTGCAGTGTCCAATCGTTCCGTGTCCAATACTGCGTGTCCAATCGAGCGGTGTCCAATCGTTCCGTGTCCAAACGGGTGTCACCCGATTTTCCGTTAGAGGTAATGCGCAGAAAGAATCTGGAAGAAGCGCGGCGTACAGAGGAGAGGCCAATACGCAGTCAAGATACCGATACGTATCAAATTACAATCGCGGTGGCGTGAGCTCGAGCGCGAGCTACCCGACAAAGACGCGCGACGTAGACGTATCTGATTACAATCGCGATAGCGCGAGGCGAGCGTCGAAGACGTACGACGCACGAGATGACGCAAGAGCTAACAGGTTCGAACCGGTGAAGCAGTACCGGGATTATAAAACATATGATAACGCGGAAAGAAATAGAAATACCGCGATATTAAAAGAATTGCGTAATAACGACACGCAATTAAATAAAAAAGATTTTAACTCGTACGACATTGATGCGGCAAAACGGGCGTTTGATAAATCATTGTTCAAAACAGACAATTTCGTGCCTCGCAAGAAAATAGCGTCAATTAAGAATGAAGAAGATAAAGACGAATCGGTAATTGAGAATGAAAATAAAATCGCGATAATAAGAACGAAAGAGATATTACGCGATGTCGACGAAGTTACGGAGAAAAACCAAAAGACTTTGAATAGGCAGGGTACTCCGTTACTGTTTTAACGTTACTGTTTTAATTAATAAAGTGCCGATAAGAGCGTTGATCGATACGGGATCGCAGATCTCGTTAATCACAAAAGACGTTTATGACAAACCGACGAACGAAAAAACTACGATGCGAATAATTCCGATTAAACAATTCTCACTCGTAGGAGCGTTTTCGGACCGCGCTCAATTAATCGTGAACCAAATTCAAACGAGTTTCCTAATAAATAGGAAGGAATTTTCACACGAGTTTTACATAGTCAAAAATCTATCGTACAAGATGATACTCGGCATGGATTTTCTGTCAGAGCGTACGGGGCTATTTTAAATTGCGGGAGAAAATTTATTATCGATTTCCCGGAATGTAGTTCGAATCAAAAGATAGTACTTAACGCGATTTCTATCCAAGATGCGGAGAAGCAGTTGAGTAAAATCCTTTTAAAGCATGGCGAGCTTTTAAAAAACGGAATAGGTTGCGTGACGCATTACACGCACAAGATATCGGTTAATACGGAGAGACCGTTTAAAGCTAAAACGTATCCGATACCGGAAGTACGTCGAGTTAAGGTGAAGGAACATTTACAAACACTCGAGAAAGACTGAATTATAGAGCGCGCTAACACACAATACATTAATCCGATAGTTGTCATAATTAAGAAGACGGGACAAATCAGATTGTGTTTAGACGCACGGGAGATCAATAAACGAATGTCGAATGATCACGATCAACCTCCAACGATTGACGAAGTTTTCCGACGGACAGGAGATAAAAAATTTTACTCAACGTTGGACGTGGCCATGGCGTTTTGGCAAATTCCGTTAACGAAGAAGAATAGAGAATTTACGGGATTCAAAATCGATAATCAAACGTACGTTTTCCGTAGATTGCCTTTCGGATTGAAAACTGCAAGAGCATCATTTACGCGAGCGATGCAAAAAGCGATAGGGGACGAGTGTGACCCATTTACGATCGTTTATCTCGACGACATTTTAATCGCGTCGAATAGTTTAGAAGAACATTTGTTTCATATGAGCTATGTTCTTGGAAAATTAAAGAAGCTCGGTTTCCGGTTGAACAAAGAGAAATGCGAGTTTCTGAAAACCGAAATTCGTTTTCTCGGTCACACGTTCGACCAGATTAAAGCCGATATGAACGAAGACACTAAACTCGCGATACAAAACTTCGAGAAACAAAAAAGCAATACAAGCTTTTCTTGGCTTGGTGAACTGGGATCGCCGGTTTATAAAAGAATTAGCAAGGATGACAAAACCTTTAGAAAGGTTGTTAAAAAAAAACGTAAAGTTTGAATGGACCGATGAATTACAGCGTTCATTCGCGGAGATAAAGCGAGCGTTTAGCAAAGCGCCGTGTTTATTCATAATAAGACCGGGACTAAAATTCGGTTTGTACGTTGACGCGTCGAAATACGGTTTAGGGGCGCGCTTGTATCAATACGATGAAAACGAACCCGAGATGAAATTTACGGTGGCATACGCGAGCCGTAGTCTTAAAGGTGCGGAGCTAAACTACACCGTAACTGAAGTAGAGTGTCTAGCTTTAGTCTGGGCATTACGCAAATGGCACACCACACTTCTGAGACGTCAAATAAAAATTCATACCGATCACCGAGCGTTAAAATTTATAACCGCATGCGCGGATGATAGCGCTAGGATCGCGAGATGGATGGCGTTCCTAAACGAGTTCGAGTTAGAAATTTGCCACGTGCCAGGGGCACAGAATCAAATCGCGGACACATTATCGTGTAACAATGTTAAAAACGGGTACGTAAAAAAGGAAGGAAAAATTTAACGCATTGCGGCGATTAAACAGCCGAATGATGAAATGGAAACAGCGACATGGGCGGATATGCTCGAAAAGGTGCAGCGCGACGACGAAATTTTGCAGGAATAATTCGGGGAAACACTGAACGAATTATTAATTAAAGAAGGACTTATTCGTGTTGAAACACCGAGAGGAGAGAGAATCGTAGTCCAGAGTCTGTTAAATGGCAACTCACGAACAGGATGCACGATTATCTGCTTCATTTTGGAACAGATAAAGTCACGGGGTTTATAGAGAGGTTTTTCGCGGTACAGAACCTAGAACGTGTTGTAAGAGATGTCGTAGCGTCCTGTAGCGTCTGTCAAGCAACAAAGTATTTCACGAGACCGACTCGTGGAACGGAATATTATGTCTTGCCGAATAAACCCGGAGAAGTAATTTCGATAGATCTATTTGGACCTTTGCCACAGACACCACGCGGAAACAAATACATTTTAATAACGATGGATCAATTTTCAAAATTAACGAAATTATATCCATTATGAAATCAAAAACTTGAGTCAATAATCGATACGTTACAAACGGAACATTTCGGTAGAGTCGGTATTCCTAAAGAAATTTTGTCCGATAAGGGGGGACAATTTATTACGGCGAGATGGCAGGAATTTGCAACAGACATGGGTTTTTTTATTAGAAAGACGTCGCCGTACAACCCTCAATCCAACCCAGTGGAGAGGGTGATGAGAGAGCTGGGACGCATCATACGCGTCTACGCACACGACCGCCAAACCAGATGGGACCAAATCATTAAACGAGCGGAAAAAACTATCAACTCGACATCACATCGAAGTACCGGATATAGCCCGAACAAGCTCCATCCAGGACAAGACGAACAGCTGTTCGTAGATCAAGGCTGGAACCACTCGTCGAGGAAGGACAGAACGAACCGGAAATCCTAACTGAAAAAATAAATACCGCAATGAGGATGCTGAAAAGGAGAGCACTGCAACGTAAAGCACAAACCGACAAGCACGGAGAAGCGGAAAGGTACCAACCGGCGCGAAAGTATGGATAAAACTTCATCGACGAAGTGACGCGAACCGCAGACTTACGCGAAAAATCCATCTCGTATACGATGGACCGCATAAAATACGCAACGAGGTACGAAGAAACGCTTACGTGGTAGAAGATTTAGAAGGAAATGCTTTGGGAACATTCAATTCCAGGCAGCTGAAACCACACAGAGAGGCAACTCTAAACAAACCAATCGAGGTAAACATGATAAAGACCTCAAAGGAATTCAAGAAAATCGAAATCGGAGAAATCCAAGAGTTTATTACCGATATGCAACGAGAGTCGGAAAACGAAAAGGAACGAGAAAAGGAAATTATACTTACCGATGAAGAGCGAACCTTGAGTCCAGTGCGGAGCGATACAGATGATCCAAAACCAAGCGGAGACGGAAGCGGGAGAAACCTGAAAAGAAAAAAGAAATCATTAATCAGCGAGAAAGGAAGAAGACATATTTCGAGATTGATTAATCTGATTATTGGGGAAAGACCCATACCATTCTTCACAGGAATAGCCGAGGGTCAAGAAATGAAGATTTATTGCGATTACAGGGGCGAGTTTAACGTAATTTCGAGTACAGCGGTTGAAAGCATTGAGACCAACGTACGTAAACTAGATCGCCTTGCGGAATCAAAAAATATTCCGGTTTACCTGAAAAGAGAGAAAAACTGAGATTTAAAGCTGTTAAAGTGGATATGACCATTTTCCAAATAACAGCCAACGTGGAAGCAATGATCTTGGACGTGGATAAACCCTGCATACTATTGGGAAAATTCACGTGCCGAGAGATAGGCAGCAAAATCAAGGAGAGAGAGAAGCAGATGGAACATCCATTGACCAGATGGAGTGAACATTTGTCGGGCCAGACAAAAAGAAAGCTGCAAGAAGAAGAAGCCAAAGCACAACCTACAATCCTGAAAAAGAGGCGATGTGAAGAGAGTGTTAGTGCGGAAAAACGTGCGAATCCGAAGTTCAACTAATTGGACAGAAACAAAAGGAATCCGTAAAAGATTCAAAAGTGCGCGAAAAAATAATCGTAAAGGACACAAATAGTGCGAACAGAATTGCGAAAAATACTGCGAAATCCGTAGAAATAAATACAAAAGAAAAAATAGATGCGAAAAGTATTAAGAGTGTCGCGAGTGCAATTGCAATAAGCAACATAATAAAATCTTTCAATCCGAAAGAGTACAGTACACCATTAAAACCGAACGATAATGACATTCGAGAAATAGACAATGATAGAGACAATGAGCTAAAAACGAAACAAAAAAGCGTGCGAGCGAACCTAGAATATAAAAAAGACTTTATGCGACATTTAAGTTTAAGAACTGTAAATAAAGAAGAAAAGTTAGAATTTAAGAATACTCATGCAGAGGAGGACGTTAATTCCTCGAGCGAAACAGTAACGATAGATCCTCGAGAAAAGGACGTAGTTAACGTATTAGCAAATAAGGAATGTAAAAATAAGAATTCAGAATTTAAGGAAACAGACACGCGAGAAAATAATGATTCTTCAATGAATACAATAATAATAGATCCTCTTAATAACGATAAGATCAACACCAATTTTGATAATATTGAATCAAATTCATGTATATTAGAAAGTTTATTTAAAAATTTAAAAGGTTGGATAAATAAAATTAACGATTCAGCCAAAGTAGATTTAAATGAAAGTTTCGGGAATACATTATATAATTTAAATAAATCGTATGATAATTTTAATAAGTTAGTCTTTGAAGAATTATCCGAAAAATGGAAAGACAATAGCGAGAAACAAACTCTAGAGAATAAATTAATAAAAAAGATAGACTCTAAAAAACCGTATGACAACAAACTAAATATTTCGTCAAACAATGGAGAAGGAGAGAAAGAAAAAGAAATTTTAAATGATAATCTAAATTACAATAGAGATAATGAGGTTACAAATAAAGGAAATCCCGAGAAACCTTAAAATAATAGTAAGAATAGTATAATAAATGATACGCGCATTATACAGTCTGAATTTAACAAAAATAATAATAATAGTTCAAAAATTAATAAACTAAGCAATTCATATAACAAAGATATATATTGTAATAGTAATAATCCTAAGAACGACAAATTTATGAATTTATGTGACAAATATTTAGAAATTAAGGAAGATAGAATAGAAATAAGAAATAAACTAAAGAAATCACTAGATCTAAGGACAACCAATCAGGAGGCGACCTTTGAGAATCACTGTGAACGCGGCGAAGTGTGGCGCGAGAACATAAAGAGGGGCCCTAAGGCCGAAATCCAAGATGGCAGCCACAGTTACGAGACCGAGTTGGCGCGTAACAGCGTGAAAATACGTAGCAAACTGAGTAGCCGAAAAAACCAAATATGGAATCCAAGACCGATAGAAAGAAGAAGTACGAGGAAGAGGACAAGTTAGTAATAGATTTGACATACGCAGCCAAGATGCAAGCGATAAAAATTGAGCAAGAAGAAAGGTTAGCCATGCTCAAAAGGTTAAGTGGAAAGAAAGTATTAGAACCTATGCTACCACGAGAGAAGATAGACGAAGTATTGGAAGAAGAAAGGAAACACACAAGAGAGGTAAATCAAGCAATTTTTATGACGAAACAACACTATACAACGACAAAGGCAAACCTGAGTACGAAATCATGTCAATGATAACGGTAAGAAAACTCACAGATGACATCACCACCGACAAACCGATAAATTTGAATGTCACCATGGATGGGAACACCATGGGCATAGACGTGATGTATATCGAAGAAGGCGACATAGTCATTCCGGGCGAAGTGTACGAGGCGCAAACAGAAACCGAAAAGAATAAACCAAAAGTCGTCAGTGACATCCAAATAAAGGCGCCCATTAAACAAACAACAGCGAATGACGAGGAAAGAATAACACAAATCGAAGAGCAAACTAAAAAACGGAAAAGAGATTCTCCTGCAAAGTCAAACAACAGCAACATAACCGACGCTAAAAAGGTGCTCTGCCAATCCCTAAGGTCTCGCCAAAACACCTTGGGCGGGATAATGAAGCCGGAGGACCAGCCGTCAACACACACCGGGCAGCGAGGAAACGAAAGGCCATTGACAATCATCGGCAAGGGAAGGATAACAAAATTGCGGGCGCTATTAGAATCGTCCAATAATGATAGCGAGTGGAAGCCGGGGAAAAAGTCCGGCAAATCGACGAAAAAAAATACGCGCAAATAAATCAAGAGACGAACTGAGGCACTACGAGTGCCAGAGGCATGGGAATGTGCCAAAACCACAAATTGTGGTCTACACCATAAGTGTAGAACCTCCTACACCGAAAGTCTGCACTTTAAGTACAGCACTTTTACACTTTTTGGTTAAATTTTAAGGAAACGCTATTTTAGCATGCGCAATAATTTTAAGAGACAATTAAATTATGTTTAAGCCTATCTGCGAGATAATAGGCGAGATAATATTTTATAAGTTAATTCTTACCAAAGTGATATCTTTTAGTTTTAACGTTTGCGATATAGTCCCTAATAACTATAAACATTTTATTTAGACTATTTTATTATTAGATTAAGCGAAACAAAGCAATAATTAAAATTTATACACGATATTAGTAATTACTGGGGAAAAATGGAAATGCGCATGCTCGAGCATTGAGCCGCCGAGCGGCGGACGGTAGTGGGGATGCTCAGAGAGAGAGAGTCTTCGTAGTGAGGTAGCGGTATAAAAGGCCGTACGGAAGAGCTCTCGAGGCCTTTTTGCGAACATCCGACGGTGCTGAAAAATTGTCTCGCAAAATTAAAAAATTTCTGTGAACTAGAGATACGCGATAGACAAAAGGCAAAGTATTAAGGAAATATATTCCCACTATAAGCCGTGATAATTAGCTTAAGGGTGTTAAGTTCATTTTAATGATTAGTTTGCGGATAATAGTAATTTCCGAGTCGTGGAGAACCGCGACGGTAATAAAGTCTGTAAAAAGAAGAAGCTTGCTTAAATATTTTATATTTTATATACATATATATTTTATATATTTATACATTAAAATCAGTGTAACAGTTATTAACTTACCTCGAGTCCGTGAAATCCTTACCTGTGTCCAAGCGTCGATCCAGAGATATCCAGCGAGTAGTCTAGCAGTCCTTGGGCGTTGATCCGGGGAATCCAGCGGCGACCTGAAACAAAAAGAAAAGGATTAGAAGTGAAAGAGGGATTTCGTCCAACTGTCTAGACGTTGGACAAATTGCGTAGTCCTGACGCATAGTAACCTGTCCAGTGGCCATCCTGACGAGCCGTTGGTCAAGGAATACCTTGTTCGTTGGAGATGAAACGAACTGGCAACCGTATAATAAAGGTAGGGAAACCTGCACTCTGTATGAATTTCTCCATCTCGTTTGTTTTGTCCGGACACAACCTAACCCTAGCTCTTAAGTGCATGTAAATATCGCGCCGTAGCCCTAAGCCTGCTAGTAATAAGTCGGTTAATTATAAGTCCGCTTGCGCCGTAGCCATAAGCCTGCTAGTAATAAGCCTGTCAGCTATAAGTCCGCCCGACAAGTCCGCGCCGTAATAATTGACCCGCGTGTAGATAAAACCCTCGTAGATATCAAGCCGTGCCCGCTTCTCGCTGCACGCCGCTTCACGCCGACCGCTTCGCGCGTCTCGCTGCACGCCGCCCCGCGCCTTGGCACCAGCTTGCCATCGACAGTACGCTGACCGACATCGCCTAACCTTGCACACTACTCTGTATAGATTTACTTTTATCTAAATAAACTATCTTTTCTGCACCTATGTTCCCGCAAGCTTGAGTCTCCCCTCCTCTCGAACCCGGACACCGACGAGCCGATCCGAGCGTCGAGCGAGGTGACCGTGTTACAAAATTAAACAAAAGTGGCGAGAGAATACAACCTTGCCCGACTCCTTTCTCACATCAATGTCTTCAGTACGCATTCCACCAATTCTTACTTCAGCCTTCTGACTCCAATAGAGATTTGAATTATTCTTACATCTGTGTCGTCTATATTAATATTTCTCAGTATATCAATTAATTTGTAGTGTTATATACGGTCGAAGGCTTTTTTATAGTCTATAAAGCATGCAAATGTCTTTTCTTTGATCACAACATTTTTACCAATATCAATAATACCAAACAATGCTTTCTTCATACCGAGACTCTTCCTGAAGCCGAATTGAGTGTCATCAAAATCAGCTTCACACTTATTTCTTATATATTATACGTAGGAACAATTTTAAAACATGATTCGTAAGACTAATATGCCGATAGTCTTTGCATTGTTTTAAAATGTTTTCTTCGGTATTGCAACAAAAGTTGACAACAGCCAGTCTTGTGGCAGTTTCCCAGATTTATAAATGTTGTTAAATAATTTGTAACAAGCCGCTTTCGCGAGGCGGGCGACGGATAACTCGGTCGGGATCCTGGGTTCGTGAAAGTGGTATCGAGACACGAATGCGAATTGATGTTTGGTAGAAATGTACTTTATTGCATGTAAATGTGTGTTGGTACAGCGTGAGGGTATGTATAGGTGTACGAGGTGTGTATGTGTGTGTGCGCGCGAGATGAGTGATAGTGACGAGTGCGTATAATATAGATGTGCGAGTACGTATAATGTATGTGTGCGAGCACGTATAAATTATAGGTGCGAGTACGTATAATGTATGTGAGTAAGTGTACAATGTATACTGTCGGTGTGAGAGTATGCAATGCCGGAGGGGGCATGCAATGCACCGCGATTGCACGCAGCGCGATTCGCGAGTTTGGCGATGCGTACGAGTATCGATTCTTGATCGCGCGGCGTAAATCCGGCAGGAGCCGTTAGCGGTCGGGTGGTCCTTTGCGGCCGCGTCGGTGGGCGGTGGGCGGTCCTTCGACGTGGGTATCGATTTCGGATGTCGATCGGTGTCGCGGTAGGGCGCAGGTCGGCCCTCGGCGCGGGACTTATCGTGCCCGTAATAATGGCGCGTGGGCGCGTCAATGGCGGTGGCTACCGGTCTGTCCGTACGTGTAATTGTCGACTTGCAATTCGCGTATCTGGATCGCGGGTGGCGGAATCAGGAATGTATCGGCCGACGAGGAATCCCGTCGGTGGCATAGAACTCCCTGCCACTAGAATAATGCTGATACACACGGTGGACGGAAAGCTAGCGAGGGGCCGAGAACTCCCGGCGGGGTCGATTACTCCCAACCCCGTGGTTCTTTCACTGGTGAGCGGTTAAGGATCTCGGAATTAGCTCAGGCGTCTTACAGGCGCTGGCGGATCAGAGGATCTGGTCTCGATAATCAGAAACGCGCTCTATTTATACTAATTCTCCGGCGCGCGCGTCTGCGTAATTCGCGTATTGTTCTAACGGTAATATCTCGAAGCGGCGCGCGCGGCTCGGGTATTTTCGGTACAGGTCTGGTCGGTTACCCGAACGCGTCATCGATTCGAGATGTTTACGCGCGCCTAACGACGGTTTAATAAACGCGTGTTTCTGTTATCGTTTAAAAATGGGCGCTCGGCGCCTCCGCATTTGCCCGACCGGTGTTCGTCGGGCGGCGGACTTCCGGCGGATCGGCGGCCGGGTACGGTTTCGTAACGATGGTGGGATGCCTCGTTACAAATTTAATTATTATTCCTAAGTTATCATCATCTATTAATTTAATAATTTCAATAGATATATTGACCAAACGCTTTCCTGTTTCTAGCATGTTTTATCGCACCTCTTCTCTTAATATTTCTGAGTCTTCGGTACAAGTTGGGCTTGAAATGTTTTCACGTCTATCATCATCATCAAAGAACTGATTAATGTAGTTCTTCCAAATTTGCTTAATCTCATTCTCATCAATCACTTGTCTGTTTTGATCGTCTCATAAAGTAATTGATTTTCTTGTTTTATAACTATAATATCAGTAAGCTCTCTTATCTTTTGATGGACACTGTGAAAGTCATGATTCTGGTTCAATTCTTCGAGTTCTTATCTTGTTAACCACTCGCTTTTAGCTTTTCTAATTTCCTTTCTCACTAGTTTATGTAGTTTTTTGTATTCTGGAGGATTCTGGGTCTGTCTTCTTCTCAATTCCATCGATTGCAATATGTCAGGTGTCATCCATTTTTGCTTGCAATGTACTGGAAGTGGTTTTAAATGAGTCTCACAAATGTTCTTGATATTTTCTTTTATCTGTTTTCATTGCACCTCAATATCAGTGTCTACACTTATGGATATTCTCTTTAAACTTCTATTTAGATCTAGTACGACTTCATTTCTCAGATGTTTATTACGTAATTTTGGAAGATCTATACGGCTACAATTTGTTGATCGCTTTATTTTCTTTGGTCATAGCTGTAGATTTGCAACCAAAGACTCATGATCAGAGCCAATATCAGAGCCAGAATACGTCGACATTCTTTTAACAATGTTTCTGAATCTCTTCTTAACTAAAATGTAATTTACTTGATTGTTTATGACACCATCACTTCTTTGATCTAAAGGTGAGGTCCAAGTGTAAAGACGACTTTTCGGTAATTGAAACCAAGTATTGCTTACAATGAAATAATTCATCGCCACACGAGTTACTAACACCAAGACCAAAATTAACAACTAAGTCTAATCTTCTTCCATGCCCAATCGTGGCATAAAATCGCCGATGACAAATGTTATGTCGTCACTCTTTAATTGCCCTATAACATTGTTGAGTTAGGGATCGAACCTCATCGGCCGTAATAGAGACTTCATCGTTGTAGCGCCTCTGCCGTGGGAGCATATGTAACGGCCGCTTTTGCGAGATCGGATAGTTCGGTTGGGATCAAGGATCGTGAAAGGGTGGAGACGCGTGATGTAATATGGTCTGTTTATTTGCCTCCTTCGGCAATAGTCAATGTACAAATGTAAACGGTCGGTTAAATCCCGCGTAGCGGGCGCGCGGCGGATGACACGGCGCAAGTTATAATAAATGCGCGATAGTTATTCGGCGCGTTATGTAACAATGTATGCGCGCGCGGGTAATTCTGCGAGTGTTGTATATAAATCGTATGGCGACGCCGTGTTTGTTGTGACGGCGCGCGAGACGTATAAGAAACCGGGCTAATCGGCGTGTGTACGGTAAGGCCGTGTTTATTTTGACGGGCGCTGAATATAATAGATGATACACGGCGCGACATGTATTTCGGCGCGGCGATTAATTCAGGCGGACGGCAAAGTTGTGTTTTATTGATGCGTCGGTGTTAGATACGTTTAGTCACGGATTCCCAGATGTTCGGGGATGTGGTCGGAAATCGGATACCCTCTATCGGGTGGAGAACTCTCCGTCCCTATTCCGCACGCGGACTTAAGGTTTGCCAGTCGGAGTCGAGTAAGCTCGACGGGGTAGCGAACTCGCAAACCCACTGTCCGTCTGGCTGGAGCGGTCGGATGTTAGACCGGCGATCTCAGAGAGCGGCGAACACTCTGCTCTCGTCAAATCGATCGAAAGGTTGGCGAGGATCCGTAGGCGGCGTGGAAACCGAGAATGCTCGGCGGAGGCTGCGAACTCGTCAACCCCACGTTCCGTCGTTTCTGCGAAGTGTAAAGGATCGGATATGTGGGAGTATCTCGAGCATACTGCTCGAGAGGCTTCAGGTACCGATTTGGTGCTGAGGTCAATTTCGGCTGCCTTTTAATACCGGGAGTATAACGGTAACCGCGTCGTTTCCCTATGATGGGGATAACAACGCGTTGTTTTCGGCGGCGGTAATTAACGGTTAACGCGCCGTTACCTTCCGGCGGGAAAACGACGCGGTGTTTTGGCGGTTGAGCGCTCGGTGCTTTTCGGAAGCGCTCGGCGGTTCTCGGTATCGGTACGGGCTGTAACGGCAGCCGTATAACGGCTGTACGGTGATCTCAGATATCTCGTAACGAGTATAAAAAAGGGCGCTTAGCGCCTCTGCCCCTGCCCGGCTGGTGCTCGCCGGGCGGCAGACTTCCGGCTGGTCAACTGCCGGGTAACGATGGGGTTTGCATCGTTACACATATACAGAGTGTCCCATAATTCGCGGTGCGCGGCGAAGCGGTGGGAGGGGCGCTCTATACGGCTACGTACGAACGAACGCTGAAGCCACGCATTTCGAACTATTCTCTCTCTCTCTTTCTCTCTCTCTTTTTCTTACTCTCTCTTTCTCTTTCTCGCGCGCGCGGCGAGGAAGCAGAGTTGGGCAAAAATGTAATCTAATTAACAATTACAAATTTCAATTACAATGTAATTCTTAATACAATTAATAATTACATTTTATAATTGTTAATTGCATTAAGAATTACATTGTAATTGGAATTTGTAATTGTTAATTAGATTACATTTTTGCCCAACTCTGATAGGAAGTATTATGCTATCGTTTCCACACCACCTTGCGGTAGATAACACAGTGCATTTTTGTTAAAGTGGTATCCCTAATAGGTCTAATCCACTCTCATATCTTAATGTAAAAATTGTTCGAAGTGCCTTCCTCGTTCTCGTAAACAGAGTTCGGCTCTTCGAGTCATATTGCGCGTCGCGCGATACGCCATTTGCGGCGTGATGGTATTAAAAGCTGCGAGAATTGCTTCTCGTACTTCAGCTTCTGTACCATCACGCCTGTGTTCGACTAAATTTTTAATGTGACCCCATACAAAATAATCTAAAACATTAAAGTCTGGCGATCGCGCCGGCCAAATGATTGGGCCACCTCGACCCATCCATCTGTCCGGATAATGCGCGTTTAAATATTCGCGAACCCGGCGAGCGAAATGCGCAGGAGCCCCGTCATGTTGGAAGATGAGTTGATTTCTTACATTAAGAGGAACATCTTCGAGGAGAATGGGTAACTCGTTTTGGAGGAAGTTTAAATATATTTCCCCATTTAAATGTGGCGGTAGGAAATAAGGACCAATCTGAAAATCACGAATGAAAATGATATATTAAAGCAATAGAGTATCTATACGGGTTCTAAGCCAGGTCCTCTGAGGGGGGTGAGGGGCGAGGGGAAACCGGCGCGGGGGTTATGACGTCACGCGGGGGGACCGCGGCGAAACCGGTAGGCGAGGGGTCCGCGGAAAAGGGGAGGGGGACCCGCGGCGAAACCGGTTGACGAGGGGTCCGCGGGGAAGCGGGGGATCGCGGCGAAACCGGCAGGCGAGGGGTCCGCGGAGAGGGGGAGGGGGACCGCGGCGAAACCGATTGGCGAGGGTTCCGCGGGAAAGAGGGAACGCACGCGAGTAGGTGTGAGAGAGATAGCACGAGGCGTCCGCAATGTGTAAGAGAAGGATAGCGCTAATGATATTCTATGGGCGTGCGAGAAGGATACCGCGAAGTGTCCATATGAGCGTAAGACAAGGATAGCGTTTGCATGCACGTTGGAAAAGAATGGCGCGAGGCGTTCGCAATGTGTGGGAGAGGGATAGCGTCCGCATGCCTTTGGGAGAGAGATAGCGCGATGCATGCAGGCGTGTAGGAGAAGGATAGCGCGATGCATGCACGTGGATGATGCGAGATACGGTGTTCGCAAGGCGATGCGAGAAGGATAGCGCGAGGCGTCCGCAATGTGTGGGAGAGAGATAGCGCGAGGGATGCACGAGTAGGAAAAGGATAGCGTCCGCATTGGCGTGGGAAAAGAATGACATTCGCATGCACTTGAGAGAGAGAGAGAGAGAGAGAGAGACATGGAGGATGCGGCGTTCGCAAGGCGGTGCGAGAAGGATAGCGCGAGGCACGCACACGTGTAGGAGGAGGATAGCGTCCGCATTGGCGTGGGAAAAGGATGACGTTCGCATGCACTTGGGACGGAGAAAGAGAGAGATAATGCGAGGTATGCATGTGGGAAAAGGAAAGAAGAAGGCGCAGAAATGATCGATATTTTTTAATATAATAATAATAAGTTTATTCGAAATATTTATATCATATAATTGTGTGTGTGTGTAAAATATAAAATTTAAAATAATAATAATGATATAAAATATATATCCATAATAATTATAAAAAAATTTAAAGGTGACGCTCCACCTAAAACAGAAAAATGTAAGTCTTATCAGTATAAAAATTTAAATATTATAAAATTTTAAAAAAATAGATACTTACATTACCTCGAGTATTTCAATGCGGTTCATAACGAGACGTCAGCTGCATTTTATATATCAAAATCCCATTCCTTGTACATCACTTCTTCATGATCTGAGAGATAGCGTGAGGCATGCACGCGTGTAGGAGAAGGATAGCGTCCGCATTGGCGTGGGAAAAGAATGACATTCGCATGCACTTGAGAGAGAGAGAGAGAGAGACATGCACGTGGAGGATGCGGCGTTCGCAAGGCGGTGCGAGAAGGATAGCGCGAGGCACGCACACGTGTAGGAGGAGGATAGCGTCCGCATTGGCGTGGGAAAAGAATGACATTCGCATGCACTTGAGAGAGAGAGAGAGAGAGACATGCACGTGGAGGATGCGGCGTTCGCAAGGCGGTGCGAGAAGGATAGCGCGAGGCACGCACACGTGTAGGAGGAGGATAGCGTCCGCATTGGCGTGGGAAAAGGATGACGTTCGCATGCACTTGGGACGGAGAAAGAGAGAGATAATGCGAGGTATGCATGTGGGAAAAGGAAAGAAGAAGGCGCAGAAATGATCGATATTTTTTAATATAATAATAATAAGTTTATTCGAAATATTTATATCATATAATTGTGTGTGTGTGTAAAATATAAAATTTAAAATAATAATAATGATATAAAATATATATCCATAATAATTATAAAAAAATTTAAAGGTGACGCTCCACCTAAAACAGAAAAATGTAAGTCTTATCAGTATAAAAATTTAAATATTATAAAATTTTAAAAAAATACTTACAATTAATTCTTTGACCTCTTGCTCGGAGGCTCGTTCCACGATTCTTCCATCACATAGGGTTCCTCATAGGGTTCGAGCCCGAAGAGACGTCTTAGGTCTAAATGAAGACCGTCCGGGCCATTATCCTCCCATACGTCCTCGAGGAACTCGCGCTCGTGCCGACGCAGCGCTCGTACAAGTTGCCGGCGTTTAATATTGACAAATCCAGGGATCTGGATCTCGCTCGTATATTGATACTATAAATTAAATTAAATCGAATTATAATATTTATTATAAATAATTAATATATTATAAATAATTAATATAAAACAAATATTACTTACTCTTTGGAAACACACCAGATTCAGCAAAACCCGCAATAGCCCCATCGCCAGGTCCTTCGCCCACCACGACGCGTTCGGTCGACCCCCTTGCAGCACCAATTCAATCAACGACGGCATTTTTCAAATTTCACTTAAACTTTTCGTCACTCACTGCTCGAAACGTTATGACAACCACGACAGGGCAGACATTGTCTCGATTAAACATTTTAGAGTAGGAGATGTATCACTTACGAAGAACGCTTACTTTCAGCTCTTGATAAGAAAACAAAAGTTAGCATGTTTCCACAGACAACTATTTAAAGTATTTAAATATGCATGTAAAAGAGAGAGATAGCGCGAAGCATGCACTTGGGAGAAAGAAAGAGATAGC
>NW_021853152.1:0-2967 GCF_003651465.1 Formica exsecta | reverse complement strand
AGAGAGATAGCGCGAAGCATGCACGCGGATGATACGGCGTTCGCAAGGCGGTGCGAGAAGGATAGCGCGAGGCATGCACGCGTGTAGGAGAAGGATAGAGTCCGCATTGGCGTGGGAAAAGGATGACGTTCGCGGGAGAAAGAGAGAGATAACGCGAGGCATGCACGCGTGTGGGAAAAGGAAAGAAAAAGGCGCAGAAATAATCGATATTTTTTAATATAATAATAATAAGTTTATTCGAAATATTTATATCATATAATTGTGTGTGTGTGTAAAATATAAAATTTAAAATAATAATAATGATATAAAATATATATCCATAATAATTATAAAAAAATTTAAAGGTGACGCTCCACCTAAAACAGAAAAATGTAAGTCTTATCAGTATAAAAATTTAAATATTATAAAATTTTAAAAAAATAGATACTTACATTACCTTCCTGGGGCCGCAAGCTCTTCCTCCCAATCCTCCTCCCAATCCTCCTCTTCCCAATTCTCCTCCTCAGCGTAGGGCTCAAGCCCAAAAAACGGTCGCAGATAAAACAGATCGTCAAAATAATCTGGATACTTTTCCGCCCACTCGCGATCCTTCTCTGTATCGCCCCATAAATTTTCTTGCGCCCATAGCTCATTTTGTCGCATCCACCGCACATACTCTCTGTGTATTGTGTCAATAATAGCAAACTTAAATATAATATTCAATTAATAAATATCACAAATACACACAATATATCATGAAAATACTGAACACTACGTACCCGATTATAACCAAACCTAATTATTATCGCAGCCATTTTCGAACTTATTAAACTTTATTCACACTGTTCTTCACTGTTCTAAACTACTTCGCTCGTTGTCAGACACTTTGTGACGGACATAATGCCCATGTACTGAAATGTAACATCTATATTTTAATTAAATGGCTGACGCCACAATCTAACAGCACGTACTGAAATGTAATACTCGCATACTGCGATAAGAAAGAGGAAAAGGAAAGAAGGAGGCGCAGAAATAATCGACATTTTTAAATATAATGGACTACGAGACTTAGAACTAGCGGACTTATCTCTATCATGCGATTATATTTACAACGCGGTCTGTACATACACTTATATAGCTACTGTCGGGTGAGGTGGCTAGGTATTGCCGGTAGGCCCGAGTGTCACGTCGATGCGGCAAGCAAGATGGCGGCAAGCGGGACAGGTAGAGCTGGGTGAAATTAGGCAAGCCGTGCGGTTATATATATGTATTTGGTGCCGGTACAATGCCTGTAGTAACGGCCCTGCCGTTACATAATAATATTTATTCAAAATTGTGTATTATATAAATGTGTGTGTGTGTGTGTAAAATATAAAATATAAAATAATAATAATGATATATAATAAAATATCGCCGAGAACCAATTCCACGCAAGATACAGCTCCAACGTTTATTCCAATGTCCAAATATTTGTATGACGTCGAGGTTAAGGCGTATCGTCTTCCAAGTATACGACCTGCACGACGAGGCTCGGATGAAATGCTAGGGAATAATAAAATATTATTTATATAAATATTTAAAAAGTGTAAAATTCTGTACATTAATTTTATCAAGGTTAATTTATGTTAATATACAAGTAATTTAAAACTTTTTCGATGCATCTGGGCAGAGATGACATCATCATCATCAGGTGTGAGATTTAGCGGAATGCACAAAAAATGCAACGTAATATAAAATTTTCAAGCTCCGATGTGTGGCTGCTTCGCGATGACATCACCCCTAGATATCAGAATTCAAATGCACGTTTCAAAACATGACAAAATATTGAAATATAAGGATAATCCTCATGATTAAAGTAAACTAACATATTTGGACAGCAGCATGTAATTTGAAACTTTTGCGATTTGACATCATCTCTAGACGACAAAAAATGCAATAATCGACATTAGTCAAAATGTACGTGACAAATCGCGAAATAAAGATTTAGTTGGTACACATGATGGAAAGAGACATCAAGATAAAATATAAAATCATGGTAAAGAAGCACACCCTGTCAGTATTTTCGCCAAGAGTTCCGAGACAATAGCTACTAATAAGCGCATCTTGTTAGCAAAAATTTTTGGCATAAATTTAGAAATATGGCGGAAAACAGTGCCGATCGAATTCTGCGCGAGCAATCTGCAAGAGTGAATTCGATAGAGGAATACGTTGCGTGGGAGCAACGATGCGACGAATATATCGAGTCGTTGGAAGAGCAAAGTCGAATCAAACGTCCACGATTATCGATCGGGATTCGACAATCGCTGATTGCCCGAATCGCACGACTCGAGGGATTGAAGAACTTGTTACGCAGGCGTTTTGTACACGCGGGTGCAGGATGCAGTACGCGGCAACACGGATTGATTTGGCGACAGATTGATACGGTGTTCGAGAGCCGCATATTGACTGGTGTGGTTATAAATCATAATCATATCAAGCCTCGTCAATTTTTCCAAAATGCCAAAGACATTGTGTTCGAACACGTGCAAAATGTGATGAAAAAACACTTCAACGTGAAAATTAATACATTGTTCAATGGTGAATTTGTGACGGGTGATAAACGCGCAAATAAAAGTATCAATACGAGAAACTATGAACTCTTTCGCACAACCGATTTATGCGAATGGTACGAGCGGCGCGTTGTCGAGCCCACTCTAGCATCGCTCGAAGAATTTCAGGAACGCGATAGCGGGTGGGCATTGTCGCGAATACTCGATTTAACTGTAAATATAAATAAATATAATCCTTTGCGCGCGGGATGTCATATAAAATTACCGCGGGCGATAATAATGAAGAGAGCGGTGATCAACGTGCAATCTAATGACAATGCGTGTTTCGCGTGGTCTGTGGTCGCCGCTCTACATCAAGCTGAAAGTTATGTTTATCGAATATCTTCGTATCCTTATTATACGACAGTGCTGAATCTCCAAGACATTGAGTTTCCAGTGA
>NW_021853151.1:0-292 GCF_003651465.1 Formica exsecta | reverse complement strand
ATAATTTTACAGTTAGTTAGTAAAAAGAGATAGTTGTAGAAGATAATTAAAATTTTTAAAACAACATTTATTATTATTTATTAATGACTAAAAATTAAAAATTTTGTGTTAGTTGTAAGTTATCTTTTTCCTTATTACGTTTCGCTACTTTCTACATATTTAATTAAATTTATACAGAATAGACTAGATTTTCTAATAGGGGTCGGCCATTGGCGATAATAAAAACAGTAGCCTCGAGACGCGCTTTCTCTCTCCTACGTCCATTATACATTCGATTCTCCCCGTACCTTCG
>NW_021853150.1:0-506 GCF_003651465.1 Formica exsecta | reverse complement strand
TCTCTCTCTCTCTCTCTCTAATGAACAAAGAGAGTGGAGATTGTTGCGATATCTGTAATATGAGATGCAATCTTGCTTGCGAGTCAACGCCTTTCTTTCTCCTAATCAATAAAAATATATTGCCAACGTCGGGGCAGCTAAATAGTAGTTTAGAGATCAGAACCTTCCCTATGAATCCGGTAGCTCCGGTGACGAGGATATTTTTGTTAGAAAACCATTCGGATATCGATGGAAATTTTGTAGCCATTTTTTGAGAGAGCTGAAAGATATATTAGCAAAATATTTGTCAGAAAAAGGAAAGGAAAGATCGATAAAAAAATTATGACTTGCGTTCTTTACAGACTTTATTGTTGCTTATAATTTTAGTTTAAGAATTTTTATTGGAATTTTTTTTTTATTCTTCCCTTACTCTATTTTATATGATGTTTGTTACTTTTGTATTTGTAACAATTAAAGAAAACTCGCAGCTCGCTAACAAACATTTAGCATAGACATATACATATATC
>NW_021853149.1:0-749 GCF_003651465.1 Formica exsecta | reverse complement strand
TAAAAATTAAAAAAATAAAATAAAAGAGGAAAAGATGGGGACAGGAAGATATCACTCCGGCCTCCGGCGTCCCTCGCCACTGTGATTAAATCTAACGCAACGACTCTAGCGGCCATTAGAGAACTTAAAACTGCTTCATTATGCGACCTTCCCCCACCACTGGAGTTTCAAGACCTGTATGTAAGACCGTGGTCTGCGCGTGCCTTCGTCGTGTAAAGGTGCCTTTACATGGCAGCGTTAAGCGTCGAGCGTCTGCGCAGAAAATTGCGCAGAATCTAATTTCAGCCTAGAATCTATCTCGTTTAAATTCTGCGCATTTTTATGCGCGGACACTCGACGCTTAACGCTACCATGTAAAGGTACCCTAATGGCTCTCGCAGACCAGCGCGATGATGCAAAGCGCGATATCCAATGAGAGCTCTGCTTTTCGGAAAAAATAAAGCTCTTATTGGATATCGCGCGTCGCGTCATCGCGCTGATCTGCAAGAGCCATAATGCTGATATTACATTCAGACAAAATGTTTGTGGATTGGCAATCAGATGGAGAATGCGTAGACTGATACGGGCTTTATGATTATGCGCTTATGCAAAAATGTGTGCTCCTTGCTTAAATACATAACACATATGTTCCATAAATAATATATACGGGTAGAAGAAAAGAATCAAGCAGCATTCCTCTAGAGAATGAAATGGCTTAAAGTATATCCCCATACAGCACTGAAGCTTGCAACAACATTGCTGCAACATTG
>NW_021853148.1:0-4196 GCF_003651465.1 Formica exsecta | reverse complement strand
TCAGAAAATAAAACACGAGCGAGAACAAACAGCGTCGCGGTCACCCGCTCGGTGCGTGATCGCATTCTTCTTCGAATGAAAAACTGTGACAAACAGCAAGTTCTCGAAGGTTCGAAATCAGAAAAACTTGTTATTCAGATCGGCAGAGCGCGAGTTTACGCGGTCGGTCGATTTAGTCTGCCTACGACAACGATTCGAGCCGGTCGAAATTCATCGACTTTTCGCATTCGCACTTCGCCTATTCTCGCTTGTGTCGCGTACGCAGTAGGCTTACTCGTCTCAAATCGGTCCGAATTGTCTCGCATACGATCGCATTCATATTCTCGCGGCGGTCAATTCGGTCATATCTCAAACTGTATTCTTCAGTCAATTAGTGCTAAGACATCGTGAAAGTTAATTGTTAAGAGTGTGGAGTCCGAGAATCGACGCTCGTTAACCGTTCCGCGAATGTTCTCTGCCTCGCGCCAAGCAACATCCGGCGTCCGCGTGCAAGATATCCGTTCTCGCGAGAGCTTCTAGCAAGAAGCTCTGCAAGATTTCCGACACGCGTCGAAGGCAGTCATTAACAGGACATTTTGAAGATATCCGTCGGATTCGCGGAATACGTGACGTCGCTCGCTCCTATTATTCTAGATAAAACGACTTGTTAAAACAATTTGCACTCGACTCTTTTCTCAATCTCCTTATCCTCCAGCGAATCTACGGATTCGCGTTACACACCGCTTCTCGCTCATCTCTGAGCGTCTCTCTCTCAGTTTCGGGCGATCTCGTCGAGGTCGACTCCCGAACACAAAGCTTATAAATTTAAAGAAAACAAAAAAGCCAAATATATTCATATTCTATAGCCATAATTTATAGAAATGTTTTATTATATCTTCTAAACTTTTCGCTGATTTGCTCTTAAGTCGTTCCGTTGGAAAATTTGTAGAAATACTTTATGGAAAATTCTTTATATATGTATAGTCTCTTTATATATAGTCTTAATCCTTTGGTTATTACGCACTATAGCGTTTCATCGCTTACTTCATATTAACATATATAATGCATATACAATGATTTAGATTCGCGCGTTGCTGTTATCTATTACGCACGTTCAACGGTGAAGTTTTATGTACAGCAGTATAGTTCAGCGTCCATAGGAAAGAGTAGCTAAAGGATTAAGAGATGATGAAAAGACGTGCGGTTTTACTCTATTTAAAAAATATATATATATATACATTTTTCTTTCACATAGTTTGAACATATAAATATATTTTTATGGTACAATTTTCAATCCACGAATATGTAAATTCAAAGATGATAATTTTTTCTTCAGGTTCTTGTAAATGCGGCAGTACATTAAGATGTACTATAGAGGATACTGATTGCACTAATAATTATCTACAATTAAATTGCACGGACACACAAGGAAGAGGAAATTGCGGCAAGCGATATTTAAGAAATCGCATAAGAACAATTGTCGGCAAGGAATTGCAGCAAAAGGCAGTTCATGTATATCGAGCTGAAAAAGCGCACATGTTGATGGCAGAGGGAAATCCAGAGCCTCCTCATTTATATAGTTTGGCTGTTTTGCATGCAGCTAAAGCAGAGGCTGTAAAGGCGAATTATGTGCATGCGGATGCTTTGAAAGCATTAGTTATTTTAAAATCAACATCTCTGAACAATGTGATTCATAACATTGGATTAGATCCAATTTTTGTTCATTACTGGACTAATCATCAGTTAAATGTTTATAGAAGATATTCCGTCGAAAATGACGCGTGTATATTTGTCGATGCGACCGGTAACGTTGTAAAAAAAATATGTAAAGCTGACGGATCAATTTCAAAGCGTATCTTTTTATACCATTGCGTCATTAATTGCGAGAATGGACACTTTTCAATTTGCCAAATGATAAGTGAAAGTCACAACACCAACTCGATTCATTTTTGGCTGGCAGAATGGTTACGTTCTGGTGCATCAGTGCCTAAAGAAGTAGCATGCGATTCGTCCAGAGCGCTTCTAATCGCAATTACTCGCGCATTTACAGGCTATCTTAATATTGAAAATTACGCCGATGCATTTAGAAACTCCAATTTACCTAGATGCTATATTAGAATTGATGTCGCACATTTCATAAAACTATATTCTAAAATATGTAAAACTTTAAATAAGCGAGTAAGAACTTTTTACTTAGGCGCAATTGGTCAATTAATACTCTGCAGAAACATAATAAATGCAAAAGAAATAGTAAAATCCATTTTTACAATAGCATTGTCCGAAACCGATGGAAATTT
Source organism: Formica exsecta (assembly GCF_003651465.1). Lineage (NCBI taxonomy): Eukaryota > Metazoa > Arthropoda > Insecta > Hymenoptera > Formicidae > Formica > Formica exsecta. The sequence goes on along the minus strand of NW_021853148.1, from coordinate 1,920 downwards.
AAAAAGTGGTTCTTCAACGCATTGTGATCTGGAGCGAATCAAATTAATAAATTTAATGACAGCGACTAATGTAGAATTAGAGAATCTCGAAACCGATGACAATGATAGCGCTATATTCGAAATTGAGGACGATGAAACAAATATTTTTATTAATAATCCGTTTGAAAATTCTTGGAGTATGTGGGGCAAACAGATTTTAGATGAATTTAAATCCTCAATTGCTTCAGATACGGGCGATAGAATCAATCCGCATTATTTTCCACAGATAGTTGAACGTCTGATAATTCATATTAGATTATTACCACTCTGGACAAATATCTATAGAGATCAATTTGGTTATGGTCGCGTACCTGCTTCTAGTGCATCGGTCGAAAGCGAATTTAATAAATTAAAATCTTTATTATTAAAAAATTGTCCATTGATGCGCATTGATTTCTTTCTTCAGAAACACGTAGATTACTTGCGTGGAGTGTTAAAAATTGTCGACGCACAAAGCACCAACAATACAACGATACCATCTACCGATCCAAAATATATATTGTTGACTTCCACACCTGTAAAAGAATCTAATTCCGATATTAATTTAATATTAGATTCAAATAATTCATGTCCTGCATGCAAGAGTAATGATAAACCATCAGGTGCACATGTTTGTCATTTTTGCAAGAAATATGTACACGCATTACCTCAATGCTCTTTACCGTTTGGAGATGTTGAATAGGGTTATGGTCAACCACGCGTATGCGTCATATGCAAAGATAATGTGCAAGATATAAAAGACATTCTGGCAAGTCGCGAAGTAGAGAATTGGCGTGGATTCGGACAGGTAAAATCAAGTAAAAGCGAAGCATTATATCTTGGAAGTAAACCGCATAAAATAATAGATGCTTTAAAATGTAAAAAAGCTGCAAAAATATCTATTATGAAAAACGGTAATGATATTTCATTAAAGTCATTAAAAATTGACAATAACAATTATACTGTCGCTAATACTTGCGCATTTGACAGCATTTTCCAAATATTACTTGCAGCAGGACATGACTTACATAATATTTTGAAACATATGGAAGAAACAATAGAAACAAGTTTGTTCTTTAAATTAATTGTCCATACCGTAAATGGTGGAATTAATCAAAATATTTATAAATTGCGCGCACAGATTCTTTTAGATATATTTCCGATATCCAATACCGGTGAATGCAATATCGATTGTTGTGAGACAAATGTAGGATATTTAGCTGGCATATTATTTAAAGAAATTGCCAGTTTTAAAGAGACGTCCCAGTGCAATTTTGATTGTCCGCCACGATACAAAATATTACCTGTAATACAAATTGAAGAAACAAAAATTGCAACTGGTACACATTTTGATGAAATTGTTAAGCAAAGTGTACTTTTGAAAGGAGAACATCCTTGTTACTAATACAAATAATACAAATTGAAGAAACAAAAATTGCAACTGGTACACATTTTGATGAAATTGTTAAGCAAAGTGTACTTTTGGAAGGAGGTTGCACAGATTACACAGAAGGCTGTATTGGATTTGAAAAAACAACGTTATCCGAAACAGGCAAGTGATTTAAAATGTCCAAATCATTATTGAACGTAAATTAAACAAATAATTATCGCAGCATGCTTTATGTCTAAGCCATCAAAAATAATCTTTACTTTTAACTTTCCATAAGATTTTATGCTGCGACTTCATTGCACACAAAGGAATATAAAAATAATTCTTCTTTCTTCAATTATTTTAGAAAAATTATCTCGTATATCACAAAATGATCTTATTCGTTTCTTCTACAGGAGATATTATTATTTTTGAAATATTCACAGTGAGCACAGCAGTCAGTCAAGTAAAGATGACTGACATTAGCAAATTTTTCATAAATCCATTAAATAGGATCACATATAAATTAATTG
>NW_021853147.1:0-216 GCF_003651465.1 Formica exsecta | reverse complement strand
TGATTTCATATACATAATATGCTATATGCAAATAATGATCTAATTACCATTTGCATACATAATATATTTAAGCTATAATTCTTAAGGAAAAATTGTGCAGATCAGCTACGTCAAAAGTTAATAAATCTAATACATTTCGAGATATTTATGCAATCGGATAATATGAATTTGCCAAAAAGCACACTTTTAGCCTTTTAAAATATAAAACTAATAATT
>NW_021853146.1:0-912 GCF_003651465.1 Formica exsecta | reverse complement strand
CCATTGTCCTCGAAAATAACAAAGGTGTTTCTCGATTTCTCCGCGAGAGAAACAAATTCTTTTCAATTTCTTCATGACCTCTAAACCTAAAGTAATCTAAAGTAACGCTATTGTTAAATCCGTGACTTATAGCGTTTTCGAATGAATGGGTTATCCTACCCGGGTCAATTAATCACTATATTTTACTATGACTTCAAGTCTTTTATTGGCAGAAACGATGCAATGACGTCATTAATCGCTCTCGGAGCGATTAAACCTGCTATATTCGAAAACACCATTAGTTGCATTTGTCATAATGCCCTCCGATTCCGCCCTGATGAATGTTACGTGTTATATGCATAATTGCGAAATTTACCATGTTACTTAGAATCGGGAAATTCCCGCAAAATAAAAAAAAGGAAAAAGAAAGTAGAAATATCCCGTAAGAAATTATTATATGTTTTATTAATCTATTTTCTTTCACATTAATTACTTGATCATGAGCTCTTTTTTCGATTTTTTATAAAAGATGAGGGTTGATAGTAGTATAGCCGTCGAATCAGCGATACTTTCCGAAGATATCACAGTAAGAAAAATAATTCTCGTTTTCCACGAGGATAGCATCACTCGATATTACTTGTTTTATGGCAGTAGACCAAGAATAGCGAGACAATGTCGATTCCGAATGTTTCATGTCCAAAGAACCATCGTGGAAGATTCGAAGGATGGAAGCCTATCTAATTGTAAAGCCCGTATCAGACTACGCATTGAAAATGGAAGATTGATGATTAAAGATTGGAATTTGACTAATCGGAACAAAACGAACTAAAATTTCTTTGTTCTGATTGGTCAAATTCCAATCTTTAATCATCTTTAATTTTAATCTTTAATTTCAATCTTCAATCTTCAATCTCAATCTTTAATGCGTAGTCT
>NW_021853145.1:0-243 GCF_003651465.1 Formica exsecta | reverse complement strand
AGACTGGAAATAATCCGCGAAAGCGGTATTAAAACCGATTATAGTTTGTTCGAAATTAAAATCGATTACTTTTTAATCCGGGCGCGGATTGAACCGATTAAAACGGATTAAAACGGATTAAAACGGATTATGTTTTAATCGGTTTTAACCGACCATTTTCGGCAGGGTAGCTTCATATAGATTAAGAGGATCCTAAACCGACGGGCAAACTCCGACGGGTTAGCGCCCTCATCTAAACGTAAC
>NW_021853144.1:0-217 GCF_003651465.1 Formica exsecta | reverse complement strand
AGGCCGCCGATTAAGTTATAAGGAAAAGTTACTCAGGATTATGTCTTTCACAACATATGTCAAGGTCAACATCATTGGAACTGGGTCCGTTATAGTAAATAATTACCACCGTCATTGCAATTGGTATGCTATGGATGATATATAAATGCATATGCTTTTACGATATAAATACAATATAAATTATACGATTTATTAAACATTTTAAAAAGAAAAAAAA
>NW_021853143.1:0-1299 GCF_003651465.1 Formica exsecta | reverse complement strand
GCTTAAAGTGATTCTACATTCTTTTTCGTAATCGCGCTTCCGTTGTTTCAGCTGCATCCTATATCAGAGTCTCAGGAGATAGTGTATTTTCCGTTGCTTATGTTCAAAAGAGCCCAACAGTATTCTAGAGTGAATATTTCGTGAAATAATATAGACAGGATACGCGGTTTTATTAAAAGTTCACGCGGGAGCACGCGCGGCAAAAATATTAACCAACCAAATAGCAAGTTCATTGAAAAAATTACCTGATTTCTTATTGTGACTTATTGATGTTTTGTCGGTAAACACATCAAAGTTTTCGACAAGCAAATGATACTTTGAACACTGTCACGTAAAAATTATTTTAGGAATTTCGTAGAGCAAACAACTTAAATAATAATGCCATTAATAGATAATAGATCCGAATCTATTATGTGCTCGACGCTGCTATGAGATTCTAATTTTCTTTATACAATACAGAATAATTAAAATTATGCAAATACGGAGAGATTTTTTTATTTAATAATTTTACAGGCGAAAAATTGTGTTTGAAAATCCTGACATATATGCGCAATATCAACAAGAAACAATGTAAAAAAATGCGGGCGATGTTTTATGTATGTTCATTTCTTATATTTAAAAATGCATTTTGTTCGGTAACAAATAATAGAGTTTAATTATATAACAACCGTTTTTGTGAAAGATAAAGTTTTAAATAGAAAATCTCTCCGTATTTGCACATCCCGAATCATCCTGTATAATATAATCATCAAAAGAAATTAGAATCTGACAACAGCATCAAGCGTAACAAATGCGAACTTGCTGCCTGCCTATCGGTGGACATTACTACTTAAGGCATTTACGATACGAGCGTTTATGTTGTCTAGTTATTGCAAACTTATTATCGCACGTGTTTTCTTATTTCACAGTACAATATATAAAACTACTCAGGCACATAATGGAGATATACGGCACATCAATAAAGGTTGTTTTAGTGTCTTAATAAAAGTTGCGAAAATAGAACTTGCCGGAAGGGATGTAGCTGAAAGCGAGAAGTTGCGTTATTACTCGCGGAGAAGAGCTCATATAAAAAATTAAAGCCAAAGAAAAGACATTTTCAGCGATGTTTACTTGAAAATACGAAAATAAACGCAAACTGAAAGAAAGAAAAAATCGTAGTAATAGACGCGTAAACAGCCAATATGTGTCAAACTGATGCGGTACAATATAAGAGTACATCTGTCACAAATGCATTTCCCTGACGTGCACTTTCGCGATCCAACGTAATATATGATTTATATATTTCGTAAGTCAACGATT
>NW_021853142.1:0-577 GCF_003651465.1 Formica exsecta | reverse complement strand
CGCGTGCATGCCTCGCGCTATCTCTCTCACACCGCCTTGCGAACACCGTATCCACGTGCATGCATCGCGCTATCTCTCTCCCAAGTGCATGCGGACGCTATCCCTCTCCCACACATTGCGAACGCCTCGCGCTATCTCTCTCACACCTAGTCGCGGCATCGTACCTTCTCCAACGTGCATGCAAACGCTATCCTTGTCTTCGCTCATATGGACCCCTCGCGCTATCCTTCTCCCACGCCCATAGAATATCATTAGCGCTATCCTTCTCCCACACATTGCGAACGCCTCGCGCTATCTCTCTCACATCTCCTCGCGGACGCGTGCGTTCCCTCTTCCCCGCGGGTCCCTCGCTAACCGATTTTGCGCGGTCCCCCTCCCCCCTCTCCGCGGACCCCTCGCCTACCGGTTAGGTTAGGTTAGGTTAGGTTAGGTTAGGTTAGGTTGGCGGGTCGCTCAGGTTAGGTTAGGTTAGGACGCGGTCCCCCTCCCCCCTCTCCGCGGACCCCTCACTCATTGGTTTTGCCACGGTCCACCCCCCCTCTCCGCGGACCCCTCGCCCATCGGTTTCGCTGCGGTC
>NW_021853141.1:0-539 GCF_003651465.1 Formica exsecta | reverse complement strand
TTTTGTATAAAACTTAATAAAATTTTATATAAAATGTAAATAAATCACACAAAAATTTTCTTTCAAATTATACATTCTGTAGGATAAATTTCGTAAATCAAAGGAATCCTAATCGCATTAAACATTGATTATGGAACATCATTTTCTGACTTTGTTTGACGGCAAAATTAAGACTAATTACAGTAATAATATATTAGGTGTACAAATAAGTTCCCGCCGTTTTTTATCAAAAATTGTGCATTTATTGTGAAAGAACGGAACCTAATGTTTTATTTGAAGTATTGTCCATCGCTTGCCACTACTTTTTCCCATCTTTCTGGCAGCATACGGATATCGCGTCGGAAGAATGCTTCATCTTTTGAGGCTATCCACGAATCGACCCAATTTTTGGTATCTTCATATGATGTGAAGTGTTGCTCAGACAGGCCATGCGCCATCGATCTAAACATGTGGAAATCAGAAGGAGCAATGTCTGGTGAATACGCCGGGTGGGGTAAAACTTCCCAATTGAGTTTTTCCAAATAGGTTTTGACCGGCGC
>NW_021853140.1:0-564 GCF_003651465.1 Formica exsecta | reverse complement strand
TAAAATTTAACGTTACATTTATTCAAGAAAATGAAAATAAATGATTTTTAGAAAAGATAAAATTTAATAAAGGAACATTTAATTCAATTTACGAAATCTTATTTATAAAATACATTTTCTTAAATTCTAATGTGTAATTGTGTTCGTGTGCGTGAATGTAGGTAAAAAAAAATTATGTTTTCGCGGGTGTTACAATAAATACGGAGGACATCAACCGGAATTAAACGGGGAAACTAAAATTTAAATTCCGGTTGGAAATTTACAATAAATAGTTTTAGAAAAATTACTTGAAATAAAAGTGTGAATAGAAAAATGAGGATAGAAAAATTATTAATTCGCGGACGCCCGAGCCAGAAGTTTCCGTATCGTTCGATTCTTTCCTATTCTTCGCGGTTTTCGCCAAGACTTTAAAATGTTTCGCAGACATAGATTTAAAGATTTGTTTCGTGATTTCTACTAAAAAACATATATCAGGATTAGTAAAGATTTACCTATTAATTAAAAGAAACAATTCGAAAATTATTTTTAAAGAAATCAGAAAAATAAAATAAATAAAATAAAATA